>NC_034190.2:50069072-50189072 GCF_002021735.2 Oncorhynchus kisutch | reverse complement strand
ACGGGGTTAAAACAAACAGAAGAGGTTTAATAAGAACACTGATCCACTGTTCTTTATGTTGGAGGCCAGTTCAGCACTATAACAGGAAGGACTCTGTGTAATTATATGCAGTAGTTGATTATTTTTCTTGTCTTGATTTCATTAATGGCCTTTAATTCAGGCCGGCTGCAGGGCTCAGATGTGAGATGAGCTGTGTTTTAACTCTGGCTCCCTCACCACGGCCTGGTGCCCAGAAATCTCTCATTCCTTCTCTCACTCGCCCACTGCCTTTTCATCTCTCTCTCTCCTTTCTCTCTCTCTCTCTCTCTCTCTCTCTCTCTCTCTCTCTCTCTCTCTCTCTCTCTCTCATTACTTCCTCTCTTTCCATAATTACTGTACATAAGCATTTTTCAGCTGTTAATGGTTATTTGGGATTAGACTTGTTTGGCTTGGGATGACCTCTTCCAACCCCCTACACTTTTTCCACATTTTGTTACGTTACAGCCTTATTCTAAAATCAATCTACACACAATACCCCATAATGACAAAGAGAAAACAGGTTTTTAGATATTTTGCAAATTTATTAAAAATAACAGAAATACCTTATTTAAGTATTCAGAGCCTTTGCTATGAGACTCGTAATTGAGCTCAGGTGCAACCTGTTTTCATTGATCATCCTTGAGATGTTTGTACAACTTGATTGGAGTCCACTTGTAGTAAATTCACTTGTTTGGACATGATTTGGAAAAGCACACACCTGTCTATATAATGTCCCACAGTTGACAGTGCATGTCAGAGCAAAAACCAAGCCGTGGTCGAAGGAATTATCCGTAGAGCTCCGAGACAGGATTGTGTTGAGACACAGATCTGGGGAAGGGTACCAAAACATTTCTGCAGTATTGAAGGACCCCAAAAACACAGTGACCTCCATAATTGTTAGGAGAAGGGACTTGGTCAGGGAGGTGACCAAGAACCTGATGGTTACTCTGACAGAGCTCCAGAGTTCCTCTGTGGAGATGGGAGAACCTTCCAGAAGGACAACCATCTCTGCAGCACTTCACCAATATTGCCTTTTTGGTAGGCCAGGTGGAAGTCCCTCCTAGGTAAAAGGCAAATGACAGCCCACTTGGAGTTTGCCAAAAGGCACCTAAGGACTCTCAGCCCATGAAAAACAATATTCTTTGGTCTGATTAAACTAAGATTGAACTCTTTGGCCTGAATGCCAACCGTCACGTCTGGAGAAACCTGGAATCATCCCTACGCTGAAGCATGGTGGTGGCAGCATCATGCTCTGGGGATGTTTTTCAGCGACAGGGACTGTGAGACTAGTCAGGATCGAGGGAAAGATGAATGGAGCAAAGACAGAGAGATCCTTGATTAAAACCTGCTCCAGAGCGCTCAGGACCACAGACTGGGGCCAAGGTTGACCTTCCAACAGGACAACAACCCTAAGCACACAGCCAAGACAATGCAGGAGTGGCTTCGGGACAAGTCTCTGAATGTCATTGAGTGGCCCAGCCAGAGCCCAGAATTGAACACCATCGAACATCTCTGGAGACACCTGAAAATAGCTGTGCAGTGACGCTCCCCATCCAACCTGACAGAGCTCGAGAGGATCTGCAGAGAAGAATGAGAGAAACTCCCCAAATACAGGTGTGCCAAGCATCATACTCAAGAAGACTTGTACTTCCAAAGGTGCTTCAACAAAGTACTGAGTAAAGGCTCTGAATACTTACGTGAATTTGATATTTCAGTTTTTTTTGCAGATATTTCTAAAAACCTGTTCTTGCTTTGTCATTATGGGGTATTTTGTGTAGATTGATGAGGAAAAAAATACTATTTAACCCATTTTAGAATAAGGCTGTAATGTAGCAAAATGTGGAAAAAGTCAAGGGGATTAAATACTTTCTGAATGCACTCTATAGTGGCAGGTAGACTAGTGGTTAGAGAGTTGGGCCATTAACCGAAAGGTTGCTAGATCAAATCCCTGAGCTGACAAGGTAAAAATCTGTTGTTCTGCCCCTGAACAAGGTAGTTAACCCACTGTTCCTAGGCCATTGTAAATAAGAATTTGCTTAGTTAAATAACGGTAAAAAAAAAAATGTTAAAATTGTGCCAGGAGTGATTGGGTCTGTATGGAAGGTAGGTTTGTTACTGTACCATGGGGTGAAGAGGTACAAATTAGGGAAATATTAGGAAGGAGAGAGTAGGAGGAGTTGGAAGCGTTGAAAGATGGCAAAGATGAGGAGAGGAATAACTAACCAACTGCAGAGCACATTTGAACACCTCCAATCCAACACATCAGCACAGAGGCCAAATCGTAGTTCAAACACCCTAGACACCCTGTCCCACCTTTCCTCCTGACTGGTTTAGTGTGTGTGTGTGTGTGTGCGTGTGTGTGTGTGTGTGTGCGTGGTAAGTATTTGTGATAGCTGCTGTGTGTGTGTACGGTAAGTATTTGTGAAAGCTGCTGTGTGTGTGTACGGTAAGCATTTGTGATAGCTGCTGTGTGTGTACGGTAAGTATTTGTGAAAACTGCTGTGTGTGTACGGTAAGCATTTGTGATAGCTGCTGTGTGTGTACGGTAAGCATTTGTGAAAGCTGCTGTGTGTGTACGGTAAGCATTTGTGATAGCTGCTGTGTGTGTACGGTAAGCATTTGTGATAGCTGCTGTGTGTGTACGGCAAGCATTTGTGATAGCTGCTGTGTGTGTACGGTAAGTATTTGTGATAGCTGCTGTGTGTGTGTACGGTAAGTATTTGTGATAGCTGCTGTGTGTGTACGGTAAGCATTTGTGATAGCTGCTGTGTGTGTGTACGGTAAGTATTTGTGATAGCTGCTGTGTGTGTGTATGGTAAGTATTTGTGATAGCTGCTGTGTGTGTACAGTAAGTATTTGTGATAGCTGCTGTGTGTGTACGGTACGCATTTGTGATAGCTGCTGTGTGTGTACGGTAAGTATTTGTGATAGCTGCTGTGTGTGTACGGTAAGTATTTGTGATAGCTGCTGTGTGTGTGTACGGTAAGTATTTGTGATAGCTGCTGTGTGTGTACGGTAAGTATTTGTGATAGCTGCTGTGTGTGTGTACGGTAACTATTTGTGATAGCTGCTGTGTGTGTACGGTAAGTATTTGTGATAGCTGCTGTGTGTGTACGGTAAGCATTTGTGATAGCTGCTGTGTGTGTACGGTAAGTATTTGTGATAGCTGCTGTGTGTGTGTACGGTAAGTATTTGTGATAGCTGCTGTGTGTGTACGGTAAGTATTTGTGATAGCTGCTGTGTGTGTGTACGGTAAGTATTTGTGATAGCTGCTGTTTGTGTACGGTAAGTATTTGTGATAGCTGCTGTGTGTGTGTACGGTAAGTATTTGTGATAGTTGCTGTGTGTGTGTACGGTAAGTATTTGTGATAGCTGCTGTGTGTGTACGGTAAGTACTTGTGATAGCTGCTGTGTGTGTGTACGGTAAGTATTTGTGATAGCTGCTGTGTGTGTACGGTAAGTATTTGTGATAGCTGGTGTGTGTGTACGGTAAGTATTTGTGAAAGCTGCTGTGTGTGTACGGTAAGTATTTGTGATAGCTGCTGTGTGTGTGTACGGTAAGTATTTGTGATAGCTGCTGTGTGTGTGTACGGTAAGTATTTGTGATAGCTGCTGTGTGTGTACGGTAAGTATTTGTGATAGCTGCTGTGTGTGTGTACGGTAAGTATTTGTGATAGCTGCTGTGTGTGTACGGTAAGTATTTGTGATAGCTGCTGTGTGTGTGTACGGTAAGTATTTGTGATAGCTGCTGTGTGTGTGTACGGTAAGTATTTGTGATAGCTGCTGTGTGTGTACGGTAAGTATTTGTGATAGCTGCTGTGTGTGTACGGTACGCATTTGTGATAGCTGCTGTGTGTGTACGGTAAGTATTTGTGATAGCTGCTGTGTGTGTGTACGGTAAGTATTTGTGATAGCTGCTGTGTGTGTACGGTAAGTATTTGTGATAGCTGCTGTGTGTGTGTACGGTAAGTATTTGTGATAGCTGCTGTGTGTGTACGGTAAGTATTTGTGATAGCTGCTGTGTGTGTACGGTAAGCATTTGTGATAGCTGCTGTGTGTGTACGGTAAGTATTTGTGATAGCTGCTGTGTGTGTGTACGGTAAGTATTTGTGATAGCTGCTGTGTGTGTGTACGGTAAGTATTTGTGATAGTTGCTGTGTGTGTGTACGGTAAGTATTTGTGATAGCTGCTGTGTGTGTACGGTAAGTACTTGTGATAGCTGCTGTGTGTGTGTACGGTAAGTATTTGTGATAGCTGCTGTGTGTGTACGGTAAGTATTTGTGATAGCTGCTGTGTGTGTACGGTAAGTATTTGTGAAAGCTGCTGTGTGTGTACGGTAAGTATTTGTGATAGCTGCTGTGTGTGTACGGTAAGTATTTGTGATAGCTGCCCACTGGTGTGCGTATATGTATGTGTTGCGTGTGTTTATGGTCTGACAGTATATCAACCCGGCACCTGTCTGGAATGGAATAGGTTAGAGACAGCTAAACAAGTGCTCATCTCACGTTTCTGTCTTTCTCTCCTCTTTCACAGTGATGAGGCGCGTTGGTCTGTGAGCTGGATAACAGCAATAATAGTCAATCAGAGTGAAAGACACAATAAGTGATTCAATGAGAGAGCGAGAGACAGAGCGAGAGAGAGACCCACTGGTTGCCCTCTAGCTTACAGAGAGCTGGTAGTCCCATCCACCAAACTACAGGTGTGAAACAAGGAAGAGACTCAGGGGTTATGCTAATTTGGTATAGAACAAACCTAACCCACTCTATTCAATTAGTCAAAACATGAACATTTTACATCTGGCTAGAAATTAATAAGGAAATTATCTCAGAGAAAAAATGTCCTCACTTGTGCTACCTATATCCCCCTAATAGAATCCCCATACTTAAACGATGACAGCTTCTCCATCCTAGAGGGGGAGATCAACCATTTCCAGGCCCAGGGACATGTACTACAGTAGTCTGTGGCGACCTAAATGTCAGAATTGGACAAGAACCTGACACTCTCAGCACACAGGGAGACAAACACCTACATGGAGGTGGCAGTATTCCCCCCCCCCAAATATGCCCCCCTAGACACAACTATGACAAAACAACCAATAAAAATGGGTCACAACTCCTGCAGCTCTTTCGTAC
This sequence comes from Oncorhynchus kisutch, assembly GCF_002021735.2. Taxonomy (NCBI): domain Eukaryota; kingdom Metazoa; phylum Chordata; class Actinopteri; order Salmoniformes; family Salmonidae; genus Oncorhynchus; species Oncorhynchus kisutch. The sequence goes on along the minus strand of NC_034190.2, from coordinate 50,183,922 downwards.
GCTGGGTCTGTACATAGTCAACGGTAGGCTTTGAGGAGACTGGTAGGGACACCTACAGCTCATTCCTTGGCAGTAGTACTGTAGATTACTTTATCACTGACCTCAACCCAGACTCTATCAGAGCGTCCACAGTCCGCCCACTAACACCCCTATCAGATCACAGCAAAATCACAGGCTACCTGAACAGAGCAATACTCAGTCATTAGGCATCAAAGCCAAAGCAACTGCACAATATTAAGAAATGCTATAGATTGAAAGAAAGCCCTGTAGAAACCTACCAAAATATTATTAGGCAACTTTATTAGGAAGATTTGTTCTCTGACAAATCAACTGTACATTTCGGTGTTGCTCAAGGCTCCGTTTTAGGACCACTATTGTTTTCACTATATATTTGACCTCTTGGTGATGTCATTTGGAAACGTAATGTTAACTTTCACTGCTATGCGGACGACACACAGCTGTACATTTCAATGAAACATGGTGAAGCCCCAAAATTGCTCTCTCTGGAAGCCTGTGTTTCAGTCATAAGGAAGTGGATGGCGGCAAATGTTCTACTTTTAAACTTGGACTAAACAGAGAGATCTTCTGTTGAATCTGACAATTAATCTTGATGGTTGTACAGTCGGCGTTACTCTGGACCCTGATCTCTCTTTTGACGAACATATCAAGAATGTTTCAAGGATAGCTTTTTACCATCTAAGTAACATTGCAAAAATCGGAAACTTTCTGTACAAAAATGATGCAGAAAAATGATTCCATGCTTTTGTCACTTCTAGGTTAGACTACTGCAATGCTCTACTTTCCGGCTACCCGGATAAAGCACTAAATAAACTTCAGTTAGTGCTAAACACGGCTGCTAGAATCTTGACTAGAACCAAAAATGTGATCATATTACTCTAGTGCTAGCCTCTCTACACTGGCTTCCTGTTAAGACTAGGGCTGATTTCGAGGTTTTACTGCTAAGCATCACATGGACTTGCTCCTACCTATCTTTCCGATTTGGTCCTGCCGTACATACCTACACATACGCTACATTCACAAGACGCAGGCCTCCTTATTGTCCCTAGAATGTCTAAGCAAACAGCTGGAGGCAGGGCTTTCTTCTGTAGAGCTCCATTTTTATGGAATGGTCTGCCTGCCCATGTGAGAGACACAGACTCTGTCTCAACCTTTAAGTCTTTATTGAAGACTCATCTCTTCAGTAGGTCCTATGATTGAGTGTAGTTTGGCCCAGGAGTGTGAAGGTGAACGGAAAGGCACTGGAGCAACGAACCGCCCTTGCTGTCTCTGCCTGGCCGGTTCCCCTCTCTCCACTGGGATTCTCTGCCTCAAACCCTATTACAGGGGCTGAGTCACTGGCTTACTGGTGCTCTTCCATGCCGTCCCTAGGAGCGGTGCGTCACTTGAGTGGGTTGGATCACTGACGTGATCTTCCTGTCCGGGTTGGCGCCCCCCCTTGGGTTGTGGCGTGGGGGAGATCTTTGTGGGCTATACTCGGCCTTGTCTCAGGATGGTAGGTTGGTGGTTGAAGATATCTATCGAGTGGTGTGGGGGCTGTGCTTTGGCAAAGTGGGGGGGGGGGGGGGGTTATATCCTGTCTGTTTGGCCCTGTCCGGGGGTATCGTTGGAAAGGGCCACAGTGTCTCCTGACCCCTCCTGTCTCAGCCTCCAGTATTTATGCTGCAGTAGTTTATGTGTCGGGGGGCTAGGGTCAGTCTGTTATATCTGGAGTATTTCTCCTGTCTTATCCGGTGTCCTGTGTGAATTTAAGTATGCTCTCTCTTTCTTTCTCTCTCTCGGAGGACCTGAGCCCTATGACCATGCCTCAGGACTACCTGGCCTGATGACTACTTTCTGTCCCCAGTCCACCTGGTCGTGCTGCTACTCCAGTTTCAACTGTTTTGCCTGCGGCTATGGAACCCTGACCTGTTCACCGGACGTGCTTCCTGTCCCAGACCTGCTGTTTTCAACTCTCATGAGACAGCAGGAGCAGTAGAGATACTCTGAATGATCGGCTATGAAAAGCCAACTGCATTTACTCCTGAGGTGCTGACCTGTTGCATCCTCTACAACCACTGTGATTATTATTATTTGACCCTGCTGGTCATCTATGAAGATTTGAACATCTTGGCCATGATCTGTTATAATCTCCACCCGGCACAGCCAGAGGAGGACTGGCCACCCCTCCTAGCCTGGTTCCTCTCTAGGTTTCTTCCTAGGTTCTGGCCTTTCTAGGGAGTTTTTCCTAGCCACCGTGCTTCTACACCTGCATTGCTTGCTGTTTGGGGTTTTAGGCTGGGTTTCTGTACAACACTTTGTGACATCAGCTGATGTATGAAGGGCTTTATAAATACATATAATTGATTGACTGTGATAGTGAAGGTGCAGACTTGGCAGTAGAAAGCCTAAACAATATATTTGACTTTTGAGCTTCCCTGTCATACATCATCTAAAAATGTAACGCAGACAACCTAAGAAAATGAAAAACAATGACATATGGTTTGATGAAGAATGCAAAAACCTAACAAAGAAATTGAGAAACCTATCCAACCAAAAACAGAGACCCTGAAAACCTGAGTCTACGCCTTCACTATGGTGAATCACCAAAACAATGCAGAAATACTCTATGGAAAAAGGACCAGCACATCAGAAATCAGCTCAATGTAATTGAAGATTCAATAGAATCTAACCACTTCTAGGAAAATTGGAACACACTAACAAAGAGTTATCTATCCAAAATGGAGATGTATGGATAAACCACTTCATTGTGGCCCTGTAACAGAGAACAAACAGCAAAACCACATACGGGATGAAATACAAATCTTAAAATGAACTATTAACTACCAGAACCCACTAGATTCTCCAATTACATTGAAGGAAGTACAGGACAAAATACAAACCCTGTTGATTGTATCCTAAATGAATTGATCAAATAGACAAACAACAAATTCCAATTGGCTATACTTAAACTTTTTAACACCATCCTTAGCTCTGGCATCTTCCCCAATATTTAGAAGAAAGGACTGATCACCCCAATCCACAAAAGTGGAGACAAATTGAATCCCAATAACTACCGTTGGATATGCGTCAACAGCAACCGTGGGAAAATCCTCTGCATTATCATTAACTATCAAGACACAAGGCGAGACCCAGATGCAGACACAGGAGGCAGATGGTTGGAGTCTTACAATGTTTAATAATCCAAAGGGGAAGGCAATAGAATGGTCGTGGACAGGCAAAAAGGTTAAAACCAGATCAGAGTCCAGGAGGTACAGAGTGGCACACAGGTTCGTGGTCAAGGTAGGTAGAATAGTCAGGAAGGCAGGTACAAAGTCCAGAAACAGGCAAGGGTCAAAACCGGGAGGACTAGAAAAAGAGAATAGCAACAGGAGTACGGGAAAAACACACTGATTGACTTGACATAAACATACAAGATGAACTGGCACAGAGAGACAGGAAACACAGGGATAAATACACTGAGGAAAATAAGTGACACCTGGAGGGGGTGGAGACAATCACAGGAAAAGGTGTAACAGATCAGGGTGTGACATTAACACCAGAATCGGGGTGAGACAGGGATGCAGCTTAACCCCCAACACATATATCAACGAATTGGCACTAGAACAGTCTGAAGCACCCGGCCTCACCATCCTAGAATCTGAAGTCAAATGTCAACTTTTTGCTGATGATCTGGTGCTTCTGTCCCCATCCAAGGAAGGCCTGCAGCAGAACCTAGATCTTCTGCACAGACAAAAATAATGGTGTTCCAAAAAAGGTCCAGTTTCCAGGACCACAAATACAAATTCCATCTAGACACTGTTGCCCTAGAGCACACAAAAAACTATACATACTTCGGCCTAAACATCAGCGCCACAGGTAACTTCCACAAAGCTGTGAACGATCTGAGAGACAAGCCATCAAAAGGAACATAAAATTCGACATACCATTTAGGATTTGGCAAAAAGTACTTGAATCAATTATAGAACCCATTTTCCTTTATGGTTGTGAGGTCTGGGGTCCGCTCACCAACCACTAATTCTCCAAATGAGACAACACCAAATTGAGATTGCATGCAGAATTCTGCAAAAACATCTTCTGTGTACAACGTAAAACACCAAATAATGCATGCAGAGCAGAATTAGGCCGATACCCACTAATTATCAAAATCCAGAAAAGAGACGTTAAATTCTACAACCAACTTAAAGGAAGCAATTCCCAAACCTTCCATGACAAAGCCATCACCTACAGAGAGATGAACCTGGAGAAGAGTCCCCTAAGCAAGCTGGTCCTGGGGCTCTGTTCACAAACACAAACAGACCCCACAGAGCCCCAGGACAGCAACACAATTAGACCCGACCAAATCATGAGAAAACAAAACGATAATTACTTGACACATTGGAAAGAATTAACAAAAAAACTGCGCAAACTAGAATGCTATTTGGACCTAAACAGAGAGTACACAGTGGCAGAATACCTGACCACCGTGACTGACCCAAACCTAAGGAAAGCTTTGGCTATGTACAGACTCAGTGAGCATAGCCTTGCCATTGAGAAAGGTTGCCGTAGGCAGACCTGGCTCTCAAGAGAAGACAGGCTATGTACACACTGCCCACAAAATGAGGTGGAAACTGAGCTGTACTTTCCTAACCTCCTGCCAGATGTATGACCATATTAGCCACATATATCTATTGGGTGGAATAGCACAGTGTGCCATCACAGAAGCAAGATTTGTTGTCTCAAGAAAAGGGCAACCAGTGAAGAACAAACCCCATTGTAAATACAACCCATATTTATTTTCATCATTTTCCCTTTTTTACTTGAACTATTTGCTCATTGTTACAACACTGCATAATATAGACATAATATGACATTTGAAATGTCTTTATTATTTTGGAATAGATAGTTTATTATCTATTTCACTTGCTTTGGTAATGTAAACATATGTTTCCCATGCCAATAAAGCCCTTGAGAGAGAGAGAGAGAGAGAGAGAGAGAGAGAGAGAGAGAGAGAGAGGAGAGAGAGAGAGAGAGAGAGAGAGAGAGAGAGAGAGAGAGAGAGAGAGAGAGAGAGAGAGAGAGAGAGAGAGAGAGAGAGGAGAGAGAGAGAGAGAGAGAGAGAGAGAGAGAGAGAGAGAGAGAGAGAGAGAGAGAGAGAGAGAGAGAGAGAGAGAGAGAGAGAGAGAGAGAGAGAGAGAGAGAGAGAGAGAGAGAGAGAGAGAGAGAGAGAGAGAGAGAGAGAGAGAGAGAGAGAGAGAGAGAGAGAGAGAGAGAGAGAGAGAGAGAGAGAGAGAGAGAGAGAGAGAGAGACTACGTGGCCGACCACCCATGTTGAAGGTTTAATCTTCACACTGTCAGTCTGCCCGGTAACGTTGTAATTGGTAGATTATGCCTCGGTGGTTCTTAACTCCCAATATGAAGAATCAGAGTCAGATTCTTAATAAACACGTCCGTCCAGCCACACCACATCAGAAGAACCTAGATCGATGAATAATCATTTTCCGAGACAGACTCACTGAGTCAATGGAAACAGACACAGTTTGACAGCTGAGTACCATGAGCTTTGTTTTGGTTGGAGAGTGGAAGATGGTTAGGATTGAGATAATTAGTAGCTGAGATGAGGTTTCGTTCACCGGGCCAGCGTTTCTCCATGACATATGGAAGGAGAGGAAGAAAAACATGACACGTTCAGACACACTCTGCACCCCAAGCCTTTTATGTGGTATTTTATTCAACCAGCTGACGTTGTGTTGGAATCATTTGTCAACCTGAGCTTTTCTTGGACGTTGCAGCGCTGAATTGGAACAGAAGTGTCTTGGTTTCAAGCCCACGTCTTGGTTTCAAGCCCACGTCTTGGTTTTAAGGCCTGTAGCTGCAGTTGATATACTTGTGGATGTCATATCTGGAAGTGTTTTGGAGATGTACAGATATTTAGATGTAGCTCTTGATTGTGATATTAGAGAGAGTACATTCATTCATTGCTCTTTGTTGGCTTATATTTTTCCTCATTTCTGGCCCCACTACGTTGTTTACACATGTAAAGCACTGTATGGGAGTTGTTAGAGCCATTTTGTATGTTCAAATCAAATGTTTTTGGATAATTTATTATTGTATAGAAACTGTTTATTGTACTGTGTATGGAAATGTGTATTATTGCTATAATGACACCTACGTGGCTAATTATGGGTTTGCTATTAGAATGACATATACTGTACATGGGTTGAAGTTCAGACTTCAGTCATCAGACTTCAGTTGAGCTTGATTAGAACAGGTGTTAGGAGCTTTCTATTGGAAAATACCTAATGATACTATTGTTTTTATTTTCAGTGAATTAGGGATAGGCGTCCCGTTAACGGGACAGTTGTAAATCATGCAGCGCCTTGTGCCACGATCGCAGATTTTAGAGAAACAACAAATGTCGGTACATATAAGTGTCTTATATCGGCTGAAACCTTAAATTCTTGTTAATATATCTGCACTGTCCAATTTACAGTAGCTATTACTGCAGAAAAATGCCATGCTATTGTTTGAGGAGAGCTCTTAACAACAAAACACTTTTTTTCACAGCGATAGGTTTGATAAATTCACCTCTGAAGGTGAAATGTGTACTTACATTCTGAAATGCTCTAATTTATCATCCAAAGGGTCCCAGAGATAACATGAAGTGTCGTTTTTCATATCCTGAAAAGGTCCATATAGCATGCACGATTGATTTTGTATTTGCACTCATTCAATTTGTAAAGAAAGGAATCTGTGAAAATCTAACCCTAAACATTGTTTCAACCAGTCAAATCACATTTGTATTTATTCCTCAGAGATCCTAGAACTTAACCAGACTTCACTATGTCATTAGGGGTGTAGTATATCCTATAGGACACCAAATTTGGTCAGAGAGCGACGCCCTCATGGCTCGCCGATGACAAGGTCAGTCTTCACTTGATTGCCTGTATATTTGTCAAATAAGCACCAATTGGGGTCAAACAAAGCTATCTAGCTAGATAGCCAATGAGCTGGGCTTTACGGGGAGTATCCGGAAACCCTGTATCTCTCGTGAAATGTAGCTGCTAACCTTGGACAAAAATTAGAAGAATATGGAGAGTTATGAAAACTGGGTGTTTTGCAAATGTTGAACTTATAATATGGCTACTAATACTAGAAAAGCTAAATCAAAGTCCAAGTATACAGCTTTGACCATATTCTTGCAGAATTTTTTTTATTGTGAATGTGAACGTCTCCTTTACGATTTGCCCTAAATTACCTGGGTGACTTCACACTAAAAGTCATGTAGTTTGCTCATACTTCAAGTTATCTGTCTGAAACTTTACCCATACACCGCTGCCATCTTGTGGACACCATCAGAATTCAACTAGAGTGATGGCTTGATTTGGGGCCTTTCTGTTCCATCTCAAAGATGGTGAGAGAATTTCTTCTACCAGATCTATTGTGTTATATTCTCCTACATTCAATTTGCATTTCCACAAACTTCAAAGTGTTTCCTTTCAAATGGTACCAGTAATATGCATATCCTTGCTTCAGGGACTGAGCTACAGGCAGTTAGATTTGGGTATGTCATTTTAGGAGAAAATTTAAAAAAAGGGGGTAATCCCTATTAAGAACACATTTTTTATTTACAATGACTGCCTACCCCGGCAAAACGCAGACATCGCTGGATTCAAACCAGGGACTGTAGTGACGCCTCTTGCACTGAGATGCAATGCCTTAGACTGCAGCACCTTCTTTGTTTCCAACCCTCGTTTCAATGCCGTTTATACCATTTCATATTGTGCATTTATGTCTTTGGATTGACTATTTGATTGAAAGCTATTCATCTACTTTTCCCTTAGAAGTTGTGTATCTTTTTGAGTCTGCTTGCCATCAATACCATTGGGCCCTTTCAATGTTTACCTAGATTCCACGTTTGCTTTAAAATCCACCAACAATGGCATTGTGTTTCAACCCTGGACGTTGTTGTGAGTAAATAGCTCATGTTTTTTTAGTTGCAACCAAGAACCACACTCTCAATCCTATTCGTGTAAAGGTGTGTCTGTAAAGGTGTCTAAATGAAGTGGCTATTGGAATGTTGGACCGTTGATTGAAGCCGCTGCATTAGTTGAAAACGTTCTGTCTCATGCTGCACCTTCTGTGTTCTGCCTTCAATCTGTGCTTACATCATCCATGTGGGCCTCTTCTCATTAACCGCTCAATATCAGTCCTATCACATCATGCATCATTCACCGCCTAATATGAGAACCAACCACTATTCACCAACCTCCAAATCATAGTCCTCCCCTATCAGACACCTCACCCCCACTCCATACATCCCTATGTCAGTATGTGTTTGTATCACCCCACACATTCCGGAATGAGCTCCCGTGAGCTTAACCAATGAGGCTCCTGAGGCTGTGTAGCGTCATGTTTCCGACTGAAGGCGATGAGTAGACTTCGTGGTTTCGCTTATCATTGCAAAACCAGGAAATCACAACCCGCCCTCCCCTGTCTCCATCGCTAAGTATGACGAGCCGAGCAGCCAGCAGCTATCCGCTCCTCCTATCCTGTGTGGGCTGCACGGGTCCCTGAAATGGGGGCTCGTTTAACTGGTCTGGATTTACTGGTGTCCAGGGCGCTCTTTAGCGTGCGGTGCTCTCCTCTGCTGCTCTGTTTCTCTGCACTCGGCAGGGGAAGGGAAATGTTAGTGATGACTTGACGAGTGTATGTGTCTCTGGGGAGGGCCTGCATAAGGCCTGAGGGGGCTTTAACTCCTGTCTGTGTCAGAGGAGGAATTGGACATGATTAAACGCTCGATTAGACTGCTGAGCACTCCACTTTTAGCTCGGGGTGTGCTGTTCTCCTCCTCGCCACTCACTCACCCGCTGGACCTGGCCAGGAAGTTGTGTGTGTGTGTGTGTGTGTGAGCCTCGACCCCCTCTTTTACATCCCAGACTATGTCCCCTCTGGGTACACACACTCCAACCTCTCTGTGACGCTGGGACACGTTCGGGTTCAGGTAACCTGGTTAAACCTGCACCACACAGGATGTCTGGGCCCCACCAGAGAGAGGGGGAGAGGGGAAGACTGCTGCCCAGGGGAGAGTGCAGAATGGGGGGGTTCAGTGGAGGAACGACTCTGAGGCCATCTAAGCATTCCCCTCTATTACAAAACAGTAATCATTGTTACCCTCCATCCACAAAACCCATACAAACACCCGGCGTTCCACCAAGTGCCCCGACAAGGACTTCATCATCAAAAGAAATCTGTGGAGAGGAGAAAATAAGACAGCGAGAAGCTGGGAATGTGTTCTCAATTAGCAGACTCCGTCAGAAACAGAGCTCTGGAAAACAGACAGGGGGGCTAGACCTACTGAATCAAGTCAGATGTATTTTTTATAAAGCCCCTTTAACGTCAGCACAACGTGCTTCACAGAAACTGACATGAAAAAGGAAGGATTATGAAAGGAGAGCAGAGAAGAAGGGAAGAGAGGAAAAAGAAAAGGGCTGGTTTCCATGTTGTGATGAGCTTGGGCCCCAGGCATGCTTTTTTTAAAGCTGGTAATGATTTAATTTACAAAGTTGGGGACTGTCAAAAGACCTGGCTGAGTAAAAAAAAAAGAGCATCTGCTTTCTAAAGAGAGGCCTGTCGGGCTTTCTCTTGAACGCTCAAACAGAAGTCTTCGCGCGTGCGTGCGTGCGTGCGTGCGTGCGTGCGTGCGTGTGTGTGTGTGTGTGTGTGTGTGTGTGTGTGTGTGTGTGTGTGTGTGTGTGCGTGTGTGTGTGTGTGTGTGTGTGTGTGTGTGTGTGTGTGTGCGAGCCTGTGTTTCAACAACTGAAACTCTGGCGGTTGCTACGTTGTCTCTGTCAACTCCTTTCAATACCATGTCCTTCTCCCTTCACCCTCCACCCTTCTCTCAGTCTTTCATTCAGTGTTATTTTTCACCCATCCGGCCCCATGCACAGACACTTGCATGCCTTTCCTAGACCTAGGCTTTGACAGTGAATGAGAAGCGGGGGGGGGGGGGGGGGGGTTGAGAGTTACCATTCAGTGGCTGTGTTTGGTGAGTAGTTCAAAGGCAGCATGTGACATTCCATCCTGTGTTCTGTGAGTTGTCTGACTGTCAGAGCTTCACAGCCAAGACGAGGGCAGCTCAGGAGAAAGGCCTCTTCCCTTTTATCGCTCGCTTTGACTCTTGTGCTCGTTTCTCGCTGTGATGTTTCCTGTCTCTGACAAAAACCGAGGTGCTAGTTCTCGGTCCCAAGGAACGAAGAGATCTGCTGTTTGGTAGGCCCGATCACCGACAAACGATGAGACAGCCAATAGGGAGGAGGTCAGAGACCTGGCAGTGTGGTGCCAGGACAACAACCTCTCCCTCAACATGAGCAAGACAAAGGAGCCTGATCGTGGACTACAGAAAAGGAGGGGCGAGCTCGCCCCCATTCTCATCGACAGGGCTGTAGTGGAGCGGGTCGAGAGCTTCAAGTTCCTTGGTGTCCACATCACCAACAAACTATCATGGTCCAAACACACCAAGACAGTCGTGAAGCGGACACAGCAATGCCTTTTCCGCCTCAGGAGACTGAAAAGATTTGACACGGGCCCTCAGATTTTCAAAAAGTTCTACAGCTGCACCATCGAGAGCATCCTGACTGGTTTTTATCACCGCCTGGCATGACAACTGCTCGGCATCAGACTGCAAAGCGCTACAGAGGGTAGTTTGTACGGCCCAGTACATCACTGGGGCCAAGCTTCCAGCCATTCAGTACCTCTATACCAGGCAGTATCAGAGGAAGGCCCTAACATTTGTCAAAGACTCCAGACACCCAAGTCATAGACTATTCTTTCTGCTACCGTGGCAAGCGGTACCGGAGCGCCTAATCTAGGTCCAAAAGACTACTTAACAGCTGCTATCCCCAAGCCAAAAATGTGTAAAATGGCTACCCAGGCTATTTGCATTGAACCCCTTATTTTACGCTGCTGCTACTCATTGTTTATTATCTCTATGCATAGTCATTTTACCTCTACCTAAATGTACCTACCTAAATTACCTTGGCTAACCTGTACCTCTGCACATCATTGGTAGTCATTGCAGTTTAAGATGAAGGAGGTCGATTTTATTTTCGTGAGCATGGCCTTATTTCTATTACAGCATATTGGATGACTGTCATTCATATTCCATTCACCCAGTTCAATGTAACATTGATAGATTTAGGCTACTACATGAAACTCAAATGTTCCCTATACCCATCATGAAGTTGCTACAACCTAGCCTATGAATGAAAGTTTCCAACATAAGTGCACACAAGGCAAGAGAAAATGTTGAGGTGACAGACTGTGACACATGGACAGACAGTGACACATTCACTACATCTAACTGATATATGGTGTAATCATTTGTCTAACAGTTGCAAACAAGAGTTTCTATTGGACAAATGCAGGTATGGTTATCACCGTTTTGTTCAATTTGCTTCCGTTTAAGAAAAAAAAAATCATCAGAATCGGAGGAATGAATACACCCCTGATCATGTGCAAACACAGTTCACTTTAATAGCAGCCGCGTTGTATTCCCTCTCACATCTATGCGCTCTCCTCCTCTCACCTTGTCCCTTTGCTTGTGAACTTCAATGCGCAACACATCCGTTGTACATGACCAGACGAAAAAACCTTTCCAAGCCAAACCATATTATAACCACTACACACAGCCTACATCATTGTCACCATATTTTCTAAAGTGACGTCATAGTCAAAATGGCTAATAGAACTAACACTTTAGTAAACCCGCTACAATCACACAGTAACGTTAAAGTGTACAGTCAGTAAGCAGTTTAGCACTTACGTCGGCAGGCCCTGGTGGCAAAAAATGTGTACAACCAAAAGCTTACCTTGACTTGGAAGAGTTCCAGTGCAGTTTTGGATAGTCATAGCCAGCTAGCTAACATACCATCCCTCTGTTTGAGCAGGGTGTTTAAGTAAGCAAAACTCGCTAGCTGCATTTGCTATCTAAGTATGTGGAGAAAAAAAATAATCTCTCTATCTCTCTCTTGCTTCTCTTTCATTTTGGAAGAAATTAATTTGTTCAAAACTGTTCAACTTTTGTCTTACTCTCTCATTGAGTCTACTACTCACCACATTTTATGCAATGCAGTGCTAGCTAGCTGTAGCTTATGCTTTTAGTACTAGATTCATTGTCTGATCCTTTGATTAGGTGGACAGAATGTCAGTACATGCTGCAAGAGCTTTGATAGGTTGGAGGACATCCTCCATAAGTTGTCAAAATTACTGTGTAAGTATGGAAGGGAGTGGGAACCATGGAGGACGGGAGCTAGCTGTCCTCCGACTACACCATGGTGCTACCCTACAGAGTGCTGTTGAGGCTACTGTCATTGCAATTAAAGTGTTAAAGTTAATTAATGAAAGTTAATCAATTATTTGGTCACGTGCTTAAATGTACTATAGTTTAATCTAAAAATGATGGCCACGTTTCCCCTATGTTCTACTGTAGGTAGCGTAGCACGGCCAACGTGCATGTGTCTGTGTGAGACCCCCAGAAGCAGGGTTTCCGCTGCAGTCCAGAAGGAGGGAAAGAAAAATAAATCACGCTTGACAGCTGCTAAATTGTAATTAGGAGAGAGAGAGAGAGAGAGCTTTCACAACGTGGTTACGTGATCCTCCCTACTGTACCGGGGACAGAAGGTAATTGGCCTCGCGTGCTTCAGGGCCACTATAGTGGACCTGTATGAAAGTCACCCTCCATCACAGAGCCATGCAGAGAGGCAGACATGATGACACAGACACAGGGTTTACTGTAGATGTCACTGACTGGGTAGACCATGATGAGGGAAGAGACTTGGATGGAAAGCTTGGGAATGAGAATACGTGACCTATTCTTGATCATGGGTCTGAAGGGGTAGTGTGTTTCTGAATGTCAGGTGTGTGTGAGTGTTTGCGTGCGTGGGGTTATATAGCGAGGACAGGAGGGCTTACTCATGACGAGTGGCTATTCCCCACCCGATGATGAGTGTGTGTGAGTGCTCGTTGATCAGCAGTGTGTTTGGATGGGAGCTCTGTGGAGTGTGTGAGGGGCGACAGGCCCGAGGACCAGGCTTATGGGTAATGTATGGGGGTCGTAACCTTTAACCCTACTGCTATCCGAGTTGTCTTCTCCTTGTTACCACGAGAGCTTAACACTAACCAGTGTCTCTCACACACACACACACACACACACACACACACACACACACACACACACACACACACACACACACACACACACACACACACACACACACACACACACACACACACACACACACACACAGACACACACAGACACACACAGACAGACAGACAGACACACAGACACACGGCCCCACACACAGTCACACACAAACCTCCTGGGTAGACTGACTGACATGCATTCTGGGGGATGTTAAACTTTTATGTGACCGTAAAAAACCTACATAACATCCAGAAATGTTGTGATTGTGTGCAAGTTTAGACAAAGCTGTTGTCCAGCTGTACAACGTTTAGCACACAGTAAGATGAATGAATATGATTCATGTTGTCTTCCTCGTCATCGAGTTGAGGTCCAGTGTGTAGGCCTGCACTAGCTTCGTGGCGGCACCATTACCAAAAAGACGTGTGATGAAAAACCTCTTGTTTTGTGTCCCTCTCACACACACAGGCCACCCTTACAGGAATATCAGGCCATAGCTCCGCGCCTCTCTCCCCGCACACCCTCTTTCCTGTCATCACTCTCCACCCCCTTCTCCACTTTCTTCCTTTTCCTCTTTGTGTCCCCTCTTCTGTGTCCCCTCCTCTTTGTCTCCTCTTCCTTCACTGTGGTGCATTGTAGTCCGGACCGTCCTGTTGGGAGGTTCACGGTCTCCAAGCTGACATCCAAAAGGTAGGTTGGGGGACAGTGACGATGCGGCGATAGGGTTGTAGTTTGGAACCATGATTTGGGCTTCTTTGGGATTTTCACGTCCAAGGAATGCAATACTGAGTCTCAGTTCAGCGGTGGCATTGATGCTCTATATTCCATTATCCTCCCAATCTCTCGCTCTCTCCCTTTCTCCCTGGCTTTGGATCCTCAACCATAACACCGACAGAGTAGAGTAGTGTGATTCAGCGCTGAAACTAAAAGCCTCCAGATGAAGACTTTTACGCTCACAGTAGCTAGGTTTCCATCCAGTTGTCGACCGATTTTCATGGGAATGTTCAAAAAACTGGGTGTTTCCACCAGACGGACTTGTTGCAGATAAAAACCAAACACCATGTCATCGCGTGACTCCAAGTCTACTTCCATAGGATGGTTATTATATCACATTTGCGCAGAAAGGTGTTTCCACTTCCAGTTCTGGATTATAATGAATTTTACAGACACAAAAAGATCCACCACGTCGAACTAACACGTTTTCCGGCATTTATGAAATTGTACCCAAACTTCCGGTTTCCATCACAGCTGTCATCATTTAAAAAAAATATGGTACGCCAGGGTTGCCCTGTCTTCGGGTTTTCCTACCATTGGGCTACTTTGAAAACGACATCCCGGATGAAAATGTATTGGTCGCAGGTCATGGGTTTTTGGGCAACATCTAAATTGCACCGTGGCCGCCATGACAATATTTAAAAACCGTATTTCACTGTGACCTGCTGCTGCTGACTATCAGGCAGTGAGGCAGCTTGTTTCTGTGGAGAGGGCTGGAGGTGTGTGTGTGTGTGTGTGTGTGTGTGTGTGTGTGTGTGTGTGTGTGTGTGTGTGTGTGTGTGTGTGTGTGTGTGTGTGTGTGTGTGTGTGTGTGTGTGTGTGTGTGTGTGTGTGTGTGTGTGTGTGTGTGTGTGTGTGTGTTGAGATTGAGCGCTGCAGCAGGCAGCTGAGTCACCTGAGTGAGAGTAGACAGAGCAGCACACGCACACATCCTGACAACTTTTTACCAGTTTACCAGGCTATTTATACTGAATAAATATACAAACGCAACATGCAACAATTTGCCGATGATATAAGGAAATCAGTCAATTTAAATACATTAATTAGGTCCTAATCTATGGATTTCACATAACTGGGAATACACATACAGTGGGGCAAAAAAGTATTTAGTCAGCCACCAATTGTGCATGTTCTCCCACTTAAAAAGATGAGAGAGGCCTGTAATTTTCATCATAGGTACAACTCAACTATGACAGACAAAATGAGAAAAGAAATCCAGAAAATCACATTGTAGGATTTTTAATGAATTTATTTGCAAATTATGGTGGAAAATAAGTATTTTTTTTCTTCTCATTTTGTCTGTCATAGTTGAAGTGTACCTATGATGAAAATTACAGGCCTCTCTCATCTTTTTAATTGGGAGAACTTGGTGGCTGACTAAATACTTTTTTGCCCCACTGTATGCATCTGTTGGTCACAGATACCTTAAAAGAAAAGGTAGGGACGTGGATCAGGAAACCAGTCCGTATCTGGTGTGACCCCGTTTGTTTCATGCAGAGAAACACATTTCCTTTGCATAGAGTTGATCAGGCTGCCGTTTGTGTGGCCCGTGGAATGTTGTCTCACTCCTCTTCAATGGCTGTGCGAAGTTGCTGGATATTGGCGGGAACTGGAACATGCTGTCCTACATGTCGATACAAAGCATCCCAAACATGCTCAATGGGTGACATGTCTGGTGAGTGTGGAAGAACTTGGACATATTCAGCTTCCAGGAATTGTGTACAGATCCTTGCGACATGAGGCCGTGCATTATGAATGGGCCTCTGGATCTCGTCACGGCACTCTGTTCACAACATTGACATTAGCAAACCTCTCCCCCACACAACGTCATACACATGGTCTGTGGTTGTGAGTCCGGTTGGACATACTGCCAAATTCTCTAAAAAACTACGTTTGAGGCAGCTAATGGTAGATAAATTAACATTCAATTCTCTGGCAACAGCTCTGGTGGAGATTCCTGCAGTCAACATGCTAATTGCACGCTCCCTCAAACCTTGAGACATCTGTGGTATTGTATTGTGTGACAAAACTGCACATTTTAGAGTGCCCTTTTAGTGGGAAATGCTCACTAACAGGTATGTAAACCAATTTATGCACATCATTTGAGAGAAATAAGCTTTTTGTGCGTATGGAACATTTCTGGGATCTTTTATTTCAGCTCATGTGACCAACACTTTACATGTTGCATTTATCATTTTGTTCAGTGTAGATTGTCATTCCAACCCTATTTCCGTGAAATATAGGCTATTAGCGAGCTAGAACGGATGCGCATCAAGAAATAATGGTGACAAAGCACAAGAAAATTACTTGAGGTAATTAGATAAATTCTCTCTGAGGTGGTTTAAACTGCATTCTAATGTCGACTTTGCTTATGGAAAACCATATCAAGCGAAGGGTAATTAAAATATATATATATATATTTTTCAAATACTTTTACCCCTTTTTCTCCCCAATTTTGTTGTATCCAATCGGACTCGGGAGAGGCAAAAGTCGAGAGCCGTGCGTCCTCCGAAACACAACCCAACCAAGCCAGCACAGCTTCTTGACACAATGCCCACTTAATCCGGAAGATAGCCGCACCAATGTATCGGAGGAAACCCTGTGCACCTGGCGACCATGTCAACATGCACTGTGCCCGGCCAGCCGCAGGAGTTGCTGGTGCGTGATTGGACAAGGACATCTTGGCCAGGTCGCAGTTGTGAAGAAATAAAGGTGAAATAAAAAAAATCCCTGCCGCCAAACCCTCCCCACATTGGGCCAATTGTGCGCCACCCCATGTGCCTCCCGGTTACGGCCGGGTGCGACAGAGCCTGGACTCGAGCCCAGAATCTCTAATAGCACAACTAGCACTGCGTTGCAGCGCCTAAGACCACTGCGCCACTCGGGAGGTCACGAATGCTCAGTTCTTGGGTCTCGAGCGAGGCGCGAGTGGAAATTTGAAATTTAAGTTATGGAACTCCCTCTCCTGCTTCAGTTATGGGTAAAAGTTCACAAAAGATCTGACATTTAAACATGGATGGAGAATGATACATTTGCATCTGTTAGCCTATTATTTGCTATGCCAGTGTAGGCTACTGTAGCCTACCATTTTATACAATACATATGTTGAAATATGTAAAAGACAAAGAACTGCAGGGACACACGTTCCTCATCCGGTAGGAGCCATTTTTTATGTTTCGTATAGTGTTACACAGTTGTTTCCCCTCTCTTGTAAGTGATTGAATTCTACATTGCATCTGATGCGAGTGTGTTCTCCCGCCGTGTCTCCACCCAGTCCATATAATGTAGGAGGAGAGCTCCATGCAGAGCAGAGGCTGGCTGGGTGGAAATGAACCCCAGTAAAGGGTCTCTGAGGGCTTCAACTCGCAGTACATGGATGCAATTTAAGAGTAATCACCAGGGGAACAGAGGTAATGCAGAAAGCACAACCCAATAAAGGAATGCGAGGAGGATGATGACGAGGGGGAGAATTCTGCCTGCTGATTGGCTGGGGGAGGGCAGTTATAGGGCTCCGGGTGGGGCTCCGGGTGTCAGGAGGCAGGGATGGGGGAGAGTTGGGGGGGGGGGGGGGTTGACAGAGAGCAGCGTCCCAGTGGAAATGGTAATGAGGGTTCAATGGGTAATGAAGAGGGCAGGAGAGAGGGAGGAGGGGGTCAGACAGGTGCTGGCCACATGTACGCTACAGAGAGGTACTGAAGTCACCAACACACGCTGACCAACAGGGAATAGGGGCCTCTGGTCAAGGCTGTGTATGGTGAGTGTGAGTGTGTTTCTGCAGCAGACGTGTGGAGGAGTGTCTGCGTGACAGAGAGTGAGACCTACAGGGGTCTCTAAATTCCAGTGTTTCTGTTGGGAGCCATCGCAGTTATTTACCCCGGCCGCTCGCGCATTCACCCGCAAGCGCATGCACATGCTCTTACATCGCTATGACATCTCAGAGGGAGTATTCCTGTGTGCGTGTCTGTTGACCTCAGTCAGTGTGTGACAGTGTATGCACGTGTACTGTATGTGTGAGCCTGTACACCTTTCTGTATGCACATATGGTATTGTGTTGATGGACGTGTAGGCTGTGGAATGCATGCTGGTGCTACACGGGACCCAAGCACTGCCGGCCATGTCGTGCTCGCCTTCTCAGTCAGCACCTCTACAGTCTGGCCTGCAGCTCACAGAGAGGAACAGAGCAAGGATCCACCTATAGGGAAGCAGAGACCCAGACAGAGACCCCCAGGGAGAGGTTGTTTGACTAGGAGAGGCAATTCTTCGTGGGGTCAGTCCCAGAGGTCTCCCTAATTAGCCCGCTCGTTAGCCTGAACTACACCTACTGTCTCAGAGACTTGCAGTGCCTTTCTGTACGTACACACAGACACGGACATTACACACATTTACACCACGACGGGTGGAAGTAAAACCAGACCAGTTTGAAATGCCATCGTTAAGTGTGTGTGTGTGTGCGTGTGTGTAAGTGTGTGTAAGTGTGTGTGAGCGTACGTGCATGTGTGCCTATGTACTGTATGTGTGCGTATGTGTGTGTCTGTGTGCATGCGCATCCGCGTAAGTGTGTGTAAGTGTGTGTGAGTGTGTGAGTGTACGTGCATGTGAGCCTATGTACTGTATGTGTGCGTATGTGTGTGTGTATGTGTGTGTGTGTGTGTGTGTGTGTGTGTGTGTGTGTACACTGCTGCACTTAAGAAGAGTGTGAAAAGCCTTGGACCTGTTTCGGCAGCTGTGAATGAAGGGTGAGGATAAACCACAGGCGGTTGACGCTGCGTGCTCTAACTCGACGCGGAGCAGCAGGTTGGGAGCCAAGTCAGCAGACACATTCCTCCCTGAGCTGCTCGAAGAAGGAGAGAAGCTGTGGTCAGGCATGGCTAAACGTAATGATACCTTTCATTATGCAGAGTAGGCCTGATAGTTATAGAAATACACACAGTAGTTTCACCCGCAAATACGTAAACGTAAACGTAAACGCACACGCACACACACACACACACACACACACACACACACACACACACACACACACACACACACACACACACACACACACACACACACACACACACACACACACACACACACACACACACACACACACACACACACACACACACACACACATGGGGACTGGATGGGGACTGTGTTTGTGGAACAGCAGCTCTGAAAGGGAAGCGGAGAGGGGAGACTGAGGAAAGCCAACCAGTCCAAGTAGAGGTGTGTGGTCTCCCCCGCTCTTACTTTGAGTCATCTACTCCTCAAAGCGAGTAGGTTGACTGTTTACCTTTCCCTACAGCTCACATCAGAGAGAGAGAGAGAGAGAGAGGGAGAGAGGGAGAGAAAGAGAGAATGAGAGAGAGAGAGAGAGAGAGAGAGAGAGAGCGAGGGGGAAAGAGAAAGAGAGAATGAGAGAGAGAGAGGGAGAGAAAGAGAGAGAGAGCGAGGGGGAAAGAGAAAGAGAGAATGAGAGAGAGAGAGAGAGAGAGAGGGAGAGAAAGAGAGAATGAGAGAGAGAGAGAGAGAGAGAGAGAGCGAGGGGGAAAGAGAAAGAGAGAGAAAGAGAGAGGGAGAGAAAGAGAGAATGAGAGAGAGAGAGAGAGAGAGAGAGAGAGAGAGAGAGAGAGAGAGAGAGAGAGAGAGAGAGAGAGAGAGAGAGAGAGAGAGAGAGAGAGAGAGAGAGAGAGAGATAAAGGGAGGGAGAGAAAGAGAGAGAGCGAGAGTGAGACAGAGAAGGATATTGCAAAGATTAAAGAATAGAGAGCTCAACTGCATTCCCTCTGGTTGTGACCTGAGTAACAAACTGATCTCTCAACCAGAGGTTGCCTGTGACAGGGAACAGTATATGTAATGGTATATGTTTCTGTTGAATTACTCTTTGAATTATTGCATTCATGTTTTTGACTGTTTCTCACTCTCTCCTCTCGTCTCCCCTTTCTCTCTCTCTCTCTCTCTCTCTCTCTCTCTCTCTCTCTCTCTCTCTCCTCATCCAGTCTTTGCGTGTGGAGAAAGTTATGTAAATGAAACTGAAAAAAGGCCTCTCCCTTAATATGCAGAAAACATGCATGAATGTGTGACGGCTGAGCACAATGGAGATATGTGTTTTTATGGGATGAATGGAGTGAATGAATCAATGAAGGAGGAAGGAAGGAAAGAAGGAGAGACAGAATAAAGGGGCGCCCCAGGATTAAGAAGAATAAAGGGGCGCCCCAGGATTAAGAAGGAACCAGAGGGGTCTCTTTGAGGCGAGACCTGCAACCCACAGTGGGCCACTGAGGCCTGGGGAGGTGGATGAGACATGAGCTTCAGGACAGCAGAGCGTTACGGAAGGCAACCAGGCGCCACGGAAAACCTCCCCACACAATGCAGAGGGCAGGCCAGGGTCAAGTGGAACTCAAGCCCCTGGTTGTGACCAGGCCTGTGGGTGTCTCTGACCCTCTTCTCTGGGCCTGGGGAGGTCCTGGGAGCAGACCCTTTCTCTCCTTCAGCCAGAGGTCTTCATCGCTCCTCCAGGATCCAATCAGGGGTCTGAAAGTGGGGCCTCTCCAAAATGAACACAGTTTTCACACGTGGTTGCTCTACATTGAGTTATATGACAACTCATGCTGAGATACCCATTACGTCACCATGCGATATTGCGCTCTACAGCACTTCATCACCACTACCTTTACTGACAGTTCAGCTTTTGCCACTGGATGTTTGCCGGTGATCGTAATACGGTTATTGCGTAGGGAATAGGCACTGTATAACCGCACTGTATCCATGTTGTTGGTCCTTTCCACCCGTGAGGTCCCTGAACTGGTGCTGAGTGGCCTAGTGAGTGCCAGGTACAGGGGACGGATATGAGAAAGGGTGCCCCTGTTATGAAAAAAGTTTTTTTGGGGGGTTGCTTCATTCTCAGACGACAATAGCCCCTTTGTAGTCCTTCAGGGGCGTGTGTGTATTTGAGTGTGTGCGCGTGCGTGCAGAGAGGTGACCAGTGGGCCCATGATGACAAACAGATCTGTAGGAGAGAAGGTGATTGGATCCGACCAACGACCAGCCAGAAGTTGACTCCGCAGAGCTCTCATCCAGACCTATAAATCTGCGTCTGAGGGAGCAGGGGGGAATATATTCTCCATCTCGCCTTTCTCAACCCCTTCCAACCCCAAATCACAGCCTCGAGCCAAGTGAGCCAGAAATGGATTGGACAAAAGCAATGCCAGGAAAAGAAAACAATCTGTACACACACACACACACCCATTCTCTCTGGACCCGACCTCTAACTTCTGTCTCCACAGGTCACTGTGGAGGAACTGGAAGGGAGTGAGGGCCTGGCTCGAGGGTGAGGGCCTGGCCCGGGGGTGAGGGCCTGGCCCGGGGGTGAGGGCTGGATCGTAATAGTAATGATCATATAAATGCTCCCTCTGAGCCGTGTGGTTATGAGGTGAACCTTCATTCAGAGAGGGAGCTTGGCTGAACACTGGACAGCTTTACGGTCAACGAGGCAGGCTAAAGTTAAGCTACACTAACCTGAGACCTAGCTTTTTGAAATGACACAATGTAAGGACATGGCTGGGAGAGGAGGGGCAGGCATGAAACCAAATTTTTTTGTAAGTATTTTTGTACTAAATTTTTTACCCCTTTTTCTCCCCAATTTCGTGGTATCCAGTTGGTAGTTACAGTCTTGTCTCGTCGTTGCAACTCCCGTGAGGACTCGTAAGAGGCGAAGGTCAAGAGCCGTGCGTCCTCCGTAACACAACCCAGCCAAGCCGCACTGCTACTTGACACAACGCCTGCTTAACCCGGAAGCCAGCCGCAACAATGGTGTCGGAGGAAACACTGTAATCTGGCGACCGTGTCAATGTGCACTGCGACCGGCCCGCCACAGGAGTCGCTAGTGCGCGATGGGACACGGACATCCCTGCCAGGCAAACCCTCCCCTAACCCGGACGACGCTGGGCCAATTGTGCGCCGCCCCCATGGGTCTCCCGGTCGCGGCCCAGCTGCGACAGAGCCTGGACTCAAACCCAGAGTCTCTAGTGGCACAGGCAGCGCAGGCATGAAACATCTTGAAGCATGAGGCATGATAGATGTTGTGGATTTAATTTAATTTGGTGGAACGTTTTTAAGGTGAGGTTCGGTGTCAGAGAGAAAGATGGAGAGCTGTGTTTGATGGAGGGGGGGGGATAGATAGGGTTGGGTGTGGCTGACAAGGCTAGTTTATCATCCTCAGCCTGTCTCTCACCGTCATCTTTCTCGTTCTCTCTGATAATCCCTCTGTCTCATCCCTCTCTCGCTGAAGAGGAGGAGGGGCACGGCAGGCCGACACCCGTTATCGCCTCACAGACGACTGCTGGAATGAAGGGAGGAGGGGAGGGCGGGTGGGGGGAGGGCAGGTGGGGGTGAGGTAGGATTAAAGAGATGGAGATATAGAAACAAAGGGAGACTTCTCAGAATCAGACCACAGGGGAGGGGCTGGGCTCTTCTTAGGATGAACATTCCACAGGTTTGGAGTTGTGGGGTTGAGTGTGTATGTGTGTGTGTGTGTGTGTGTGTATGTGTGTGTGTGTGTGTGTGTGTGTGTGTGTGTGTGTGCATGTGTGTGTGTGTGCATGTGTGTGTGTGTATGTGTGTGTATGTGTGTGTGTGTGTGTATATGTGTGTGTATGTGTGTGTGTGTGTGTATGTGTGTGTATGTGTGTGTGTGTGTGTATGTGTTTGTATGTGTGTGTGTGTGTGTGTATGTGTGTGTGTGTGTGCGTGTGTGTGTGTGTGTGTGTGTGTGTGTGTGTATGTGTGTGTGTATGTGTGTGTATGTATGTGTGTGTGTGTGTGTGCGTGCGTGCGTACGTGCGTGCGCATGATGTGTTATGCATGTCGGTATGCATGGGAAATTGACGGCCAAGCCCCGAACTTGGATCGTAACTGATTACCTCAGAAGCAGAGTATGGAGGTTTCTCCTCTCCAACTCGGTGACACGCAGACAGACTGTTTCTCCATTACCCAGCTACACTGATACGGCTCGATAGACCCACTGCTGATCTGTTTCCTAGAACCCACCCTCCTCCTCCTCCCTGGCATCCAGCAGTCAAAACAGGACATATTTAATATCACAGTCAACAACCTGAATGGGACATCGATGGGACATCCGTTGGATGAATACACTGAGATGGTAAGCGGAGCATGCGTCTGCACTGCAACCATGGTTGCTTTTATGGCACATAAATCTGCAGATCCTGTGTAAACACTCAAGTGAAGATTCCGTTTGCATCTGATCCTGTAAATTGATAGGACACGGACATCTGTGCTTTACATTTTTGTTGCTCCCTCCAGCAGCTTGACACATAGGAACGCCAGTGTGAAGATAAATCCTATACATTATAGATGTTGAAACGGCTCCTTAAGGATTTCTCCCGGCCTTGACATGTTATCAGTCTGTGTTGCTGTCAGATGAGGTGAAGGCCTGATTAGTCCTGGGCCTAGTTTGGGACGCCAGGCAGAAGAGGGGCAGCTCTTCCTGGGGTTGACAATAGGACAACTGGGGGATTCCATGGGGCCTGGAGCTGGGGGGGTTGGCCCAGTTGCCCGTCACAACGAGAGGCAGAGGAAGAGAAGACGGCTCTCAGCCCCGACCGGAGAGACAGCGCGCTAACGAAAAGGTCATCCTTCATACACAGGTAAATAGGTACTGCAGAGGCTCTGTGTCCCTACCTAAGTGCCATTATGTGTGCATTATGAGTCCTTTGCGTGCGGTGACCTGGATTTGTGTTCGAACCGCCTAGACATCCCTCGTAGCTGCAGAGGACCTGAGATTTCACCTATTACATGACAGGCAGATTTCAATATACATTTTATACACACAAAAAAAAGTGTATTACAGATTATTCAAAGGGTAGAACGCTGGATCGCTATTGGTAGGTCAGTGACCCCATGCAAAGGCTCTCTGCTTAGTGGAATGGCGGTTGGGATGAGACTGAATTCCCAAAAAACCAACGTGCTCGCTCATGCTAACATTTTACACACCTCGCTGTGTGGTCTGTGTGCAGCTCAAATATGATCCTGGCACTTTGGATGGCACCTCCACAGCCCTTTTCCCCAGGCCGTGTCCATGCTCCATAGGGTGGCTCGGTGTGTGTGTGTGTGTGTGTGTGTGTGTGTGTGTGTGTGTGTGTGTGTGTGTGTGTGTGTGTGTGTGTGTGTGTGTGTGTGTGTGTGTGTGTGTGTGTGTGTGTGTGTGTGTGTGTGTGTGTGTGTGACAGATGGATGGTTCTGGGGCTTAGAGCGTAGCTGGAGTTGCTTAGCGGACATGTGATACATGGTGCGGGGGACAAGGTCCAGCCTGTGGCCACCTCTACGTGAGGCAGGCAATCAGATACCGCATTCCTCCAGCTCCCTTCCCAGGATCCCCGGGACCCAGGGAGCACGGCTGCAGGCGTTGCCATGGCGGTGAGGTGACCCCGCTCTTTGAGAGGGGACAGAGAAAGACAGAGGGCAGGCTTCATTAAAACTCTCCTGGACCGACCTTACCCAGACACACTCAGGGGGAGAGAAAGATAATCCTTATAATATAATGTGCGTGCGTGTGTGTTTAGATTACAATGGTTCGATTTCAGTGCATGTGTACAACATGTGTGTATGTGTGAGTTATACATATATGTCATTACACACTCTCTCTGTGTGTGTGTGTGTGTGTGTGTATGTGTGTGTGTGTGTGTTTGCCCGTAGTGTGCCAGTCATTCAACAGGCTGTGTGTTTCTGCCCTTAAGGCTCCACTAACTCACAGGCTGCCAATCACAGCTGTCAATCAGCTCTGAGAAGCAGGGAGAACGTTATCATTACACTCCATATCACAGCACACACACACACACGCGCACACACGCACGCGCACACACGCACACACCCAGGCAGTGCAACAAAACCCAACTCAAACTGGGACACAACCAGCCACTTTTCCCATGCAGACAGACAGAGGATTTAGCTGGGTTTAGTCCAGGGAAGCTTTTAAAGGGTTGAGCAGCTGTGGCCCAGTAATAAAGATGTACCATCATCTCTCCTACCTTCCCTCATCCTGTTTCCTTCACAGAATGATCTGGCTTTTACAGAGATGGTTTGAAAGTGGATAGTACTCCATCAACTCTCCCCCTCCTCCTTCATGTGTTTATTATCCTCCATTTTATGTCTCTTCTGGCTCACTCCCTCATGACCACTGACCCCATGACCCCTGACCCCTTGACTCTTTACCCCTGACTTACTGAATATCCCACAGGTGTAACTGTGGCAATACTGGGGTTTCTCCCTGTGGTCAGAGGTGCATCCCGCATTCCCGCCGTAGAACAATGAGTAGAGGTCATTAGAAAGTAAGACAAAACATAACGTGACCTTTAACCCGAGGGAAAACCACTGGCCTAGAGAGAGCTGTAGACTTCACCCTGCAAAGCGGCCGTACTGAGCATGATCAGTTAGACCCGTCCACAGCTTCAGTACATGTTTTTTATAATTTTTTACCTTGAGACCAACTTATTTATCTGTGGACAGACATGATCTTTGTGCTCCATTAAAATAGTTTTATGATACACTTCCCTCCAATCCCAGATTCGTATCTTTTCCAGGTTTTGAACTTGAAACGTTCAAGTTCAGATTGATGACAGGGTTATCACAGGGCAACATGTGTTTCCAGGGTCTGGCTTGTTCTGTTTTCATGTGAAACACACGCTGAAATTAAACAAGCTTTTATTTACGACCAATGAAGACGTATCTCCTCTCCCCACAGCAGGCAGGTTGCAGACGGCGGAGGAGTGCTGATGTACATACAAAGTGAAGTGTCGTAGCCAATGCACAGACAACACACAGCCAGCGAATTGGTGTTGAAGGATACATCGTCGGTCTTGTCATAAGGATTGCTGTATACTTGAACCCTTTTCCCACAGAACGTATTTCATTTATACTGAAAACCCCCAGATGACTTGTGAATGATCTTGAGGGGGGGGGGGGGGGGGGGGGGATGTTTTAGGAGGTGAAAAGACTCAACTCTCTGGAACCTCTCTGGTTACTCGATCTACCCCCTGCGGTCATGGTCATACATGATACTGGGGTACTTAGATCTGCGAGGTCATGGGGAACTCCTCCTCAAGGTCACCTCTCCGTCATCCGTGGTCATACGTCCTGTATGTGTGGTCATGTCGTCATATAACCCTTTCTACGTGGTTACATCAGCTGTAGCTTACATCGTATGTGGTTGCATAAGTTACTATACTGCCCTACAAAGGCAGAACACAGGTCCAGAAATCTTTGATCTGTTGCAATGGCCAGGTTGATTATCTGATTCATGTGGTGTTTCGTTTCCTGACACAAGAAAAAGACAGTTGATCAGAGTATATCACGGAGCATCAGAAATTGTCTGTCTAGAAGTCAGGTTTTGCAGAAGAAAGAAATCACGTTGTCACTGCGTTTTTGCATCTTTCCGTGACCGTTCGTCCTATGAGGTGTGGTGTAGCCCCCTTCACCCCCCCCCCTCCCCTCTCCGGCAGCCCCTGCTTGTGGAGTGATCAGTGCTGATTATCCGTGTCCAAACAGAGCGTGCTCGGTGAAGGGTCGCCTGCGCCCCGCAGCCCAGAGAGGAAAATTGGTCCCAGACGAACCTAATCTGCTCAGGAGAAGGGCAGTGCAATCACCGTGGCCTGCATGCTTGTGGACATACGTGTGGAAGTGTGGAAGTCCCTGTGTGAGTGGGAATAGATATTTTGTTGGTGTGTATGTCGTTGTGTGTATAACGGGGTCTGTTTCTTCCCCTTTTTTCTTTTTTCATTTTTAGACCATCCGTCGTTATTGGATGTCAAGCAACCTGACGCTTGTGTTGCACACACACACGCACGCACACACACACACACACACACACACACACACACACACACGCACGCACGCACGCACGCACGCACACACTTTAGCCTCATTCATTGTGTGAGCTGGTTGTCCGACCCAGTAATGAGGGGGTAATGACCAGCAATCAGGCAGTAAGCCCAGGACCCAACATGGAGGAACGTTCCAGCCTGGCCAGGGTCTCCTCCCGCTAGGTGAGGGTAAAGGGGTTAGGGGGTTGTGGAGGCATAACCTTACAGTGAAACTCTGAAACTCAGCTCATATTTAATCCCCACTGCTAAACTGTTACCGAAGACTTTAGATACAGAGACATCAGAGGGGCATTTTTCACTTATCCTCTGTGTCTCCACTTTCCTCCCCCAAACTCCCAATGGACTTTCCTCTCCTGGCCCTCGAGTGTGTGGACAAGGCTTCTGTCCCCCCCCCCCCCACACTCCCCTAATGCTTTTCATCCTGCCTGGCCCAGACACAGGGAAAGATGGATGTTTGACATATAAATCAGAGAGCATGAGGCATGTGGTGTGGAGAAATAGCCCCGTGTTGGTCCCCGAGGGGCCCCTCATTTACTCCCCAAGGGCCCCTGTATTCAATAAGGCCCCCAAGGCAGCAGTCACATCATAATACACCTCGGTAGGCTAATCGCTAACGGCGGTCTGCACTCCTGATGTGAGTGGAAAGTAGCATACGCAGGGAAACAGTTGATGTCCTGTATTGGAATATCTTTCCATCCTCCATGGACCGTATACAGTAGGGAGGCTTTTAGTGAATCTGCAACTTTCTTTAATGCCCAAACATAAAAAGAGAAAATGGTTGCATCGCGCATGCTGATTCTCAGGCTTTCGGAGAGAGTGAGGTTCTACCAATCTACACCTCATACTTAAACAAACAATGCGGGGAACGTTCTGAAACATTCTGCCCTCGTACACTAACGGATAAACAAGCAGTGTGTGGGGGGGGGGGGGAGCTTCCCTGTCCTCCTGCAACGTAAAGCACAAATGACTTACGGGAACGTTTTAGCTTGGCACGCACCACTGCTCACAGCAACCCCAGGTAAGGCACATTGCGATGTAAAAACACATGCTCCGTTTGGAACACTTGAGCTCCTCTGTAGCGATTGGAAACCTAACTGTGATAACATGCGCCCCCCACTGTGACGGTCCAACTGGGTTGTGACTCTTGCCTGTTTCCTTTTAACATGCGTTCCTATTCAGGGATTGTGTGTTTGCTGTAGGGATGTGCGATGTAAATGCGCTTGGATCGCCCCTAAAGCGACTGTGTTATTGGGGCCGTTTGGAGAAAAGGAGTCCTAAACA
This sequence comes from Oncorhynchus kisutch, assembly GCF_002021735.2. Taxonomy (NCBI): domain Eukaryota; kingdom Metazoa; phylum Chordata; class Actinopteri; order Salmoniformes; family Salmonidae; genus Oncorhynchus; species Oncorhynchus kisutch. The sequence goes on along the minus strand of NC_034190.2, from coordinate 50,155,785 downwards.
AATGCTTTCCTGATCGTGGCAGGGTCTGACAGGGAGATTAGTCATCACAGCAGGGCGACCTGGTTAATAAAAGGTCAGGTTCTGAAGGTGATGAGTGAGGGAGTGTGGGTAATGCGGATCATCTATGGCACCATTGTGTGTGCGTGTGTACGCTGGTGTCTGCTCGGGCCCTAATGTGTTGTGACACTTCCGTGTGCTTGAGGAATGGGGCCTTTAATGGTGGTTGTCACACTGCTGGATGTGTGAAGAATGCGCTCCCAGGGAAAATTCAGTGGCTTTGGACAAGAGGAATGAGAAATGACTCCTCACTGAGTGTGTGAGTGTGTGGGTGTGTGTGAGTGTGTTAAAGGGAGTGTTCAGGAGAGTGTCAGGGGGAAATGAGACTACACAGCAGGAGGCTTAGCGACTAAGACCGTATGAAAGATAGTGACTGGCCTCCATGATGGATTGTAGGCTCTGTGATGCTGAGGAGGAGGCTGCTGAGGTGAGAGAAGGCCGGCCTCCGGCGTAACCATGTGGAGATCACCGCATGGCCACAGCCTAGTGGAGGGTATTACCCTCGCCCCCATGACCCCTGAACCCTTGGTGAAGACATCCATTAAGACCCCCACCCACACACCTCAACCTAGACCTCCCATCTCATATTCCACCCCGGCCTCACCCTGGCCTCTGAGCCGTGGACATAGGGCTCTGTAAGGTTTATGGGCTGGTTTGTAATGTGTGAGATAGGAGCAAGTCAGCGCAGGCGGAGGAAGAGAGAGAGATGCCAAGGCAACTCGGCTACAGCCAAGACTAGTTAACGTGTAGCAGCCACAATGTTATTTATCATCCCATATAACAGTGCCTGTCCTGACTGGACTAGCCTAGAGAAGCTAGCTAACTAATCAGCTATAGCTAGCTAGGCTAATTGAGGTCCCCAACTACATGAAATAATACAAAGCCAACCTGTTGGTTGCTCATTGTAGCCTAATACCTCTCATTTCGCTGACTTTTAAGTCTCTGATTGTATTCCTTCTTGCATTGCACTAGTCAACTCTCACTCCACTTGCTACACTTTGAGCCTCTTTGCCGCTTTGATTGGCCGACACGAACAACAAGCTACACGTGAAGGCGCACCGTGCACATCATAAAAACTACAGTTTGTAGTTTTATTCATTATTTGAAATGTCATGGTATATCCTCGTATGTAACAATGTCACATGGATATTTGGCTTGAATTTACAAAAATATTTTCTGTGTTAAAATAGGTCTATGGTGTTTATTTTCTCTCACAAAAATGAAAACTCACACTAATATTTGAAGAGTAATGTCCGTTTTGATATTTCAATATTCAGATAACTGTGCACATCCGTACTCTGAACTCTGATGGCATAAGAAGTTCATTTACTAAGACCTTCTCACCTTTGTTCCCATGCTGATCTAAACAAGTTGGTGAGAGAGTAACAACTGGATGGCAGTAGTATAGTTGGCCCTAGGCCAATCAGTAGTATAGTTGGCCCTAGGCCCATCAGTAGTATAGTTGGCCCTAGGCCCATCAGTAGTATAGTTGGCCCTAGGCCCATCAGTAGTATAGTTGGCCCTAGGCCCATCAGTAGTATAGTTGGCCCTAGGCCCATCAGTAGTATAGTTGGCCCTAGGCCCATCAGTAGTATAGTTGGCCCTAGGCCCATCAGTAGTATAGTTGGCCATAGGCCCATCAGTAGTATAGTTGGCCCTAGGCCCATCGGTAGTATAGTTGGCCATAGGCCCATCAGTAGTATAGTTGGCCCTAGGCCCATCAATAGTATAGTTGGCCCTAGGCCCATCAGTAGTATAGTTGGCCATAGGCCCATCCGTAGTATAGTTGGCCCTAGGCCCATCAGTAGTATAGTTGGCCCTAGGCCCATCAGTAGTATAGTTGGCCCAAGGCCCATCAGTAGATTAGTTGGCCCTAGGCCCATCAGTAGTATAGTTGGCCATAGGCCCATCAGTAGTATAGTTGGCCATAGGCCCATCAGTAGTATAGTTGGCCCTAGGCCCATCAGTAGTATAGTTGGCCATAGGCCAATCAGTAGTATAGTTGGCCCTAGGCCCATCAGTAGTATAGTTGGCCTTAGGCCCATCAGTAGTATAGTTGGCCATAGGCCCATCAGTAGTATAGTTGGCCCTAGGGCCATCAGTAGTATAGTTGGCCCTAGGCCCATCAGTAGATTAGTTGGCCCTAGGCCCATCCGTAGTATAGTTGGCCCTAGGCCCATCAGTAGTATAGTTGGCCATAGGCCCAACAGTAGTATAGTTGCCATAGGCCCATCAGTAGTATACTTGGCCCTAGGCCCATCCGTAGTATAGTTGGCCATAGGCCCATCAGTAGTATAGTTGGCCATAGGCCCATCAGTAGTATAGTTGACCACATGCCCATCAGTAGTATAGTTGACCATAGGCCCATCTGTAATATAGTTGGCCATAGGCCCATCAGTTGTATAGTTGTCCCTAGGCCCATCAGTAGTATAGTTGGCCAATTGGCCCATCAGTAGTATAGTTGGCCCTAGGCCTATCAGTAGTATAGTTGACCATATGCCCATCAGTAGTATAGTTGACCATAGGCCCATCTGTAATATAGTTGGCCATAGGCCCATCAGTAGTATAGTTGTCCCTAGGCCCATCCGTAGTATAGTTGGCCAATCGGCCCATCAGTAGTATAGTTGGCCCTAGGCCCATCAGTAGTATAGTTGGCCCTAGGCCCATCAGTAGTATAGTTGGCCCTAGGCCCATCAGTAGTATAGTTGGCCCTAGGCCCATCAGTAGATTAGTTGGCCCTAGGCCCATCCGTAGTATAGTTGGCCCTAGGCCCATCCGTAGTATAGTTGGCCCTAGGCCCATCAGTAGTATAGTTGGCCATAGGCCCACCAGTAGTATAGTTGGCCATAAGCCCATCAGTAGTATACTTGGCCCTAAGCCCATCCGTAGTATAGTTGGCCATAGGCCCATCAGTAGTATAGTTGGCCATAGGCCCATCAGTAGTATAGTTGACCATAGGCCCATCAGTAGTATAGTTGACCATAGGCCCATCAGTAGTATAGTTGGCCCTAGGCCCATCGGTAGTATATTTGGCCCTAGGCCCATCAGTAATATAGTTGACCCTAGGCCCATTGGTAGTATAGTTGGCCTTAGGCCCATCAGTAGTATAGTTGGCCATAGGCCCATCGGTAGTATAGTTGCCCTAGGCCCATCAGTAGTATAGTTGGCCATAGGCCCATCAGTAGTATAGTTGGCCCTAGGCCCATCAGTAATATAGTTGACCCTAGGCCCATTGGTAGTATAGTTGGCCCTAGGCCCATCAGTAGTATAGTTGGCCCTAGGCCCATCAGTAGTATAGTTGGCCCTAGGCCCATCGGTAGTATAGTTGGCCTTAGGCCCATCAGTAATATAGTTGGCCCTAGGCCCATTGGTAGTATAGTTGGCCCTAGGCCCATCAGTAGTATAGTTGGCCCTAGGCCCATCAGTAATATAGTTGGCCCTAGGCCCATCGGTAGTATAGTTGGCCATAGGCCCATCAGTAATATAGTTGACCCTAGGCCCATTGGTAGTATAGTTGACCCTAGGCCCATCAGTAGTATAGTTGGCCATAGGCCCATCGGTAGTATAGTTGCCCTAGGCCCATTGGTAGTATAGCTGGCCCTAGGCCCATCAGTAATATAGTTGGCCCTAGGCCCATCGGTAGTATAGTTGGCCCTAGGCCCATCGGTAGTATAGTTTGCCCTAGGCCCATCGGTAGTATAGTTGGCCCTAGGCCCACCGGTAGTATAGTTGGCCCTAGGCCCATCAGTAGTATAGTTGGCCATAGGCCCATCAGTAGTATAGTTGGCCCTAGGGCCATCAGTAGTATAGTTGGCCATAGGCCCATCAGTAGATTAGTTGGCCCTAGGCCCATCCGTAGTATAGTTGGCCCTAGGCCCATCAGTAGTATAGTTGGCCATAGGCCCATCAGTAGTATAGTTGGCCATAGGCCCATCAGTAGTATAGTTGACCACATGCCCATCAGTAGTATAGTTGACCATAGGCCCATCTGTAATATAGTTGGCCATAGGCCCATCAGTAGTATAGTTGTCCCTAGGCCCATCCGTAGTATAGTTGGCCAATTGGCCCATCAGTAGTATAGTTGGCCCTAGGCCCATCAGTAGTATAGTTGACCATATGCCCATCAGTAGTATAGTTGACCATAGGCCTATCTGTAATATAGTTGGCCATAGGCCCATCAGTAGTATAGTTGTCCCTAGGCCCATCCGTAGTATAGTTGGCCAATCGGCCCATCAGTAGTATAGTTGGCCCTACGCCCATCAGTAGTATAGTTGGCCCTAGGCCCATCAGTAGTATAGTTGGCCATAGGCCCATCAGTAGTATAGTTGGCCCTAGGGCCATCAGTAGTATAGTTGGCCCTAGGCCCATCAGTAGATTAGTTGGCCCTAGGCCCATCAGTAGTATACTTGGCCCTATGCCCATCCGTAGTATAGTTGGCCATAGGCCCATCAGTAGTATAGTTGGCCATAGGCCCATCAGTAGTATAGTTGACCATAGGCCCATCAGTAGTATAGTTGACCATAGGCCCATCTCTAATATAGTTGGCCATAGGCCCATCAGTAGTATAGCTGTCCCTAGGCCCATCCGTAGTATAGTTGGCCAATCGGCCCATCAGTAGTATAGTTGGCCCTAGGCCCATCAGTAGTATAGTTGGCCCAAGGCCCATCAGTAGTATAGTTGGCCCTAGGCCCATCGGTATTATAGTTGGCCCTAGGCCCATCAGTAGTATAGTTGGCCCTAGATCCACTGGTAGTATAGTTGGCCCTAGGCCCATCAGTAGTATAGTTGGCCCTAGGCCCATCAGTAATATAGTTGGCCCTAGGCCCATCGGTAGTATAGTTGGCCCTAGGCCAATCAGTAATATAGTTGGCCCTAGGCCCATCAGTAGTATAGTTGGCCATAGGCCCATCGGTAGTATAGTTTCCCTACGCCCATTGGTAGTATAGTTGGCCCTAGGCCCATCAGTAATATAGTTGGCCATAGGCCAATCGGTAGTATAGTTGGCCCTAGGCCCATCGGTAGTATAGTTGGCCCTAGGCCCATTGGTAGTATAGTTGGCCCTACGCCCATCGGTAGTATAGTTGGCCCTAGGCCCATCAGTAATATAGTTGGCCCTAGGCCCATCGGTAGTATAGTTGGCCCTAGGCCCATCAGTAGTATAGTTGGCCCTAGGCCCATTGGTAGTATAGTTGGCCCTAAGCCCATCAGTAATATAGTTGGCCATAGGCCCATCGGTAGTGTAGTTGGCCCTAGGCCCATCGGTAGTATAGTTGGCCCTAGACCCATCGGTAGTATAGTTGGTCCAAGGCCCATCAGTAGTATAGTTGGCCATAGGCCCATCAGTAGTATAGTTGGCCCTAGAACCATCAGTAGTATAGTTGGCCCTAGGCCCATCAGTAGTATAGTTGGCCCTAGGCCCATCAGTAGATTAGTTGGCCCTAGGCCCATCCGTAGTATAGTTGGCCCTAGGCCCATCAGTAGTATAGTTGGCCCTAGGCCCATCAGTAGATTAGTTGGCCCTAGGCCCATCCGTAGTATACTTGGCCCTAGGCCCATCCGTAGTATAGTTGGCCATAGTCCCATCAGTAGTATAGTTGGCCATAGGCCCATCAGTAGTATAGTTGGCCCTAGGCCCATCAGTAGTATAGTTGGCCCTAGGCCCATCAGTAGTATAGTTGGCCCTAGGCCCATCAGTAGATTAGTTGGACCTAGGCCCATCCGTAGTATAGTTGGCCCTAGGCCCATCAGTAGTATAGTTGGCCATAGGCCCACCAGTAGTATAGTTGGCCATAAGCCCATCAGTAGTATACTTGGCCCTAAGCCCATCCGTAGTATAGTTGGCCCTAGGCCCATCAGTAGATTAGTTGGACCTAGGCCCATCCGTAGTATAGTTGGCCCTAGGCCCATCAGTAGTATAGTTGGCCATAGGCCCACCAGTAGTATAGTTGGCCATAAGCCCATCAGTAGTATACTTGGCCCTAAGCCCATCCGTAGTATAGTTGGCCATAGGCCCATCAGTAGTATAGTTGGCCATAGGCCCATCAGTAGTATAGTTGACCATAGGCCCATCAGTAGTATAGTTGACCATAGGCCCATCAGTAGTATAGTTGGCCCTAGGCCCATCAGTAGTATATTTGGCCCTAGGCCCATCAGTAATATAGTTGACCCTAGGCCCATTGGTAGTATAGTTGGCCTTAGGCCCATCAGTAGTATAGTTGGCCATAGGCCCATCGGTAGTATAGTTGCCCTAGGCCCATCAGTAGTATAGTTGGCCATAGGCCCATCAGTAGTATAGTTGGCCCTAGGCCCATCAGTAATATAGTTGACCCTAGGCCCATTGGTAGTATAGTTGGCCCTAGGCCCATCAGTAGTATAGTTGGCCCTAGGCCCATCAGTAGTATAGTTGGCCCTAGGCCCATCGGTAGTATAGTTGGCCTTAGGCCCATCAGTAATATAGTTGGCCCTAGGCCCATCGGTAGTATAGTTGGCCCTAGGCCCATCGGTAGTATAGTTGGCCCTAGGCCCATCAGTAGTATAGTTGGCTATTAGGCCCATCAGTAGTATAGTTGACCATAGGCCCATCAGTAGTATAGTTGGCCATAGGCCCATCCGTAGTATAGTTGGCCCTAGGCCCATCAGTAGTATAGTTGGCCCTAGGCCCATCGGTAGTATAGTTGGCCCTAGGCCCATCCGTAATATAGTTGGCCCTAGGCCCATCGGTAGTATAGTTGGCCCTAGGCCCATCAGTAATATAGTTGACCCTAGGCCCATTGGTAGTATAGTTGGCCCTAGGCCCATCAGAGGTATAGTTGGCCATAGGCCCATCGGTAGTATAGTTGCCCTAGGCCCATTGGTAGTATAGCTGGCCCTAGGCCCATCAGTAATATAGTTGGCCCTAGGCCCATCGGTAGTATAGTTGGCCCTAGGCCCATCGGTAGTATAGTTTGCCCTAGGCCCATCGGTAGTATAGTTGGCCCTAGGCCCACCGGTAGTATAGTTGGCCCTAGGCCCATCAGTAGTATAGTTGGCCATAGGCCCATCAGTAGTATAGTTGGCCCTAGGGCCATCAGTAGTATAGTTGGCCATAGGCCCATCAGCAGATTAGTTGGCCCTAGGCCCATCCGTAGTATAGTTGGCCCTAGGCCCATCAGTAGTATAGTTGGCCATAGGCCCATCAGTAGTATAGTTGTCCCTAGGCCCATCCGTAGTATAGTTGGCCAATTGGCCCATCAGTAGTATAGTTGGCCCTAGGCCCATCAGTAGTATAGTTGACCATATGCCCATCAGTAGTATAGTTGACCATAGGCCCATCTGTAATATAGTTGGACATAGGCCCATCAGTAGTATAGTTGTCCCTAGGCCCATCCGTAGTATAGTTGGCCAATCGGCCCATCAGTAGTATAGTTGGCCCTACGCCCATCAGTAGTATAGTTGGCCCTAGGCCCATCAGTAGTATAGTTGGCCATAGGCCCATCAGTAGTATAGTTGGCCCTAGGGCCATCAGTAGTATAGTTGGCCCTAGGCCCATCAGTAGATTAGTTGGCCCTAGGCCCATCAGTAGTATACTTGGCCCTATGCCCATCCGTAGTATAGTTGGCCATAGGCCCATCAGTAGTATAGTTGGCCATAGGCCCATCAGTAGTATAGTTGACCATAGGCCCATCAGTAGTATAGTTGACCATAGGCCCATCTCTAATATAGTTGGCCATAGGCCCATCAGTAGTATAGCTGTCCCTAGGCCCATCCGTAGTATAGTTGGCCAATCGGCCCATCAGTAGTATAGTTGGCCCTAGGCCCATCAGTAGTATAGTTGGCCCAAGGCCCATCAGTAGTATAGTTGGCCCTAGGCCCATCGGTATTATAGTTGGCCCTAGGCCCATCAGTAGTATAGTTGGCCCTAGATCCACTGGTAGTATAGTTGGCCCTAGGCCCATCAGTAGTATAGTTGGCCCTAGGCCCATCAGTAATATAGTTGGCCCTAGGCCCATCGGTAGTATAGTTGGCCCTAGGCCAATCAGTAATATAGTTGGCCCTAGGCCCATCAGTAGTATAGTTGGCCATAGGCCCATCGGTAGTATAGTTTCCCTAGGCCCATTGGTAGTATAGTTGGCCCTAGGCCCATCAGTAATATAGTTGGCCATAGGCCCATCGGTAGTATAGTTGGCCCTAGGCCCATCGGTAGTATAGTTGGCCCTAGGCCCATCGGTAGTATAGTTGGCCCTACGCCCATCGGTAGTATAGTTGGCCCTAGGCCCATCAGTAATATAGTTGGCCCTAGGCCCATCGGTAGTATAGTTGGCCCTAGGCCCATCAGTAGTATAGTTGGCCCTAGGCCCATCGGTAGTATAGTTGGCCCTAAGCCCATCAGTAATATAGTTGGCCATAGGCCCATCGGTAGTGTAGTTGGCCCTAGGCCCATCGGTAGTATAGTTGGCCCTAGACCCATCGGTAGTATAGTTGGTCCAAGGCCCATCAGTAGTATAGTTGGCCATAGGCCCATCAGTAGTATAGTTGGCCCTAGAACCATCAGTAGTATAGTTGGCCCTAGGCCCATCAGTAGTATAGTTGGCCCTAGGCCCATCAGTAGATTAGTTGGCCCTAGGCCCATCCGTAGTATAGTTGGCCCTAGGCCCATCAGTAGTATAGTTGGCCCTAGGCCCATCAGTAGATTAGTTGGCCCTAGGCCCATCCGTAGTATACTTGGCCCTAGGCCCATCCGTAGTATAGTTGGCCATAGGCCCATCAGTAGTATAGTTGGCCATAGGCCCATCAGTAGTATAGTTGGCCCTAGGCCCATCAGTAGTATAGTTGGCCCTAGGCCCATCAGTAGTATAGTTGGCCCTAGGCCCATCAGTAGATTAGTTGGACCTAGGCCCATCCGTAGTATAGTTGGCCCTAGGCCCATCAGTAATATAGTTGGCCATAGGCCAATCGGTAGTATAGTTGGCCCTAGGCCCATCGGTAGTATAGTTGGCCCTAGGCCCATCGGTAGTATAGTTGGCCCTACGCCCATCGGTAGTATAGTTGGCCCTAGGCCCATCAGTAATATAGTTGGCCCTAGGCCCATCGGTAGTATAGTTGGCCCTAGGCCCATCAGTAGTATAGTTGGCCCTAGGCCCATTGGTAGTATAGTTGGCCCTAAGCCCATCAGTAATATAGTTGGCCATAGGCCCATCGGTAGTGTAGTTGGCCCTAGGCCCATCGGTAGTATAGTTGGCCCTAGACCCATCGGTAGTATAGTTGGTCCAAGGCCCATCAGTAGTATAGTTGGCCATAGGCCCATCAGTAGTATAGTTGGCCCTAGAACCATCAGTAGTATAGTTGGCCCTAGGCCCATCAGTAGTATAGTTGGCCCTAGGCCCATCAGTAGATTAGTTGGCCCTAGGCCCATCCGTAGTATAGTTGGCCCTAGGCCCATCAGTAGTATAGTTGGCCCTAGGCCCATCAGTAGATTAGTTGGCCCTAGGCCCATCCGTAGTATACTTGGCCCTAGGCCCATCCGTAGTATAGTTGGCCATAGTCCCATCAGTAGTATAGTTGGCCATAGGCCCATCAGTAGTATAGTTGGCCCTAGGCCCATCAGTAGTATAGTTGGCCCTAGGCCCATCAGTAGTATAGTTGGCCCTAGGCCCATCAGTAGATTAGTTGGACCTAGGCCCATCCGTAGTATAGTTGGCCCTAGGCCCATCAGTAGTATCGTTGGCCATAGGCCCACCAGTAGTATAGTTGGCCATAAGCCCATCAGTAGTATACTTGGCCCTAAGCCCATCCGTAGTATAGTTGGCCCTAGGCCCATCAGTAGATTAGTTGGACCTAGGCCCATCCGTAGTATAGTTGGCCCTAGGCCCATCAGTAGTATAGTTGGCCATAGGCCCACCAGTAGTATAGTTGGCCATAAGCCCATCAGTAGTATACTTGGCCCTAAGCCCATCCGTAGTATAGTTGGCCATAGGCCCATCAGTAGTATAGTTGGCCATAGGCCCATCAGTAGTATAGTTGACCATAGGCCCATCAGTAGTATAGTTGACCATAGGCCCATCAGTAGTATAGTTGGCCCTAGGCCCATCAGTAGTATATTTGGCCCTAGGCCCATCAGTAATATAGTTGACCCTAGGCCCATTGGTAGTATAGTTGGCCTTAGGCCCATCAGTAGTATAGTTGGCCATAGGCCCATCGGTAGTATAGTTGCCCTAGGCCCATCAGTAGTATAGTTGGCCATAGGCCCATCAGTAGTATAGTTGGCCCTAGGCCCATCAGTAATATAGTTGACCCTAGGCCCATTGGTAGTATAGTTGGCCCTAGGCCCATCAGTAGTATAGTTGGCCCTAGGCCCATCAGTAGTATAGTTGGCCCTAGGCCCATCGGTAGTATAGTTGGCCTTAGGCCCATCAGTAATATAGTTGGCCCTAGGCCCATCGGTAGTATAGTTGGCCCTAGGCCCATCGGTAGTATAGTTGGCCATAGGCCCATCAGTAGTATAGTTGGCCCTAGGCCCATCAGTAATATAGTTGACCCTAGGCCCATTGGTAGTATAGTTGGCCCTAGGCCCATCAGTAGTATAGTTGGCCCTAGGCCCATCAGTAGTATAGTTGGCCCTAGGCCCATCGGTAGTATAGTTGGCCTTAGGCCCATCAGTAATATAGTTGGCCCTAGGCCCATCGGTAGTATAGTTGGCCCTAGGCCCATCGGTAGTATAGTTGGCCCTAGGCCCATCAGTAGTATAGTTGGCTATTAGGCCCATCAGTAGTATAGTTGACCATAGGCCCATCAGTAGTATAGTTGGCCATAGGCCCATCCGTAGTATAGTTGGCCCTAGGCCCATCAGTAGTATAGTTGGCCCTAGGCCCATCGGTAGTATAGTTGGCCCTAGGCCCATCCGTAATATAGTTGGCCCTAGGCCCATCGGTAGTATAGTTGGCCCTAGGCCCATCAGTAATATAGTTGACCCTAGGCCCATTGGTAGTATAGTTGGCCCTAGGCCCATCAGAGGTATAGTTGGCCATAGGCCCATCGGTAGTATAGTTGCCCTAGGCCCATTGGTAGTATAGCTGGCCCTAGGCCCATCAGTAATATAGTTGGCCCTAGGCCCATCGGTAGTATAGTTGGCCCTAGGCCCATCGGTAGTATAGTTTGCCCTAGGCCCATCGGTAGTATAGTTGGCCCTAGGCCCACCGGTAGTATAGTTGGCCCTAGGCCCATCAGTAGTATAGTTGGCCATAGGCCCATCAGTAGTATAGTTGGCCCTAGGGCCATCAGTAGTATAGTTGGCCATAGGCCCATCAGCAGATTAGTTGGCCCTAGGCCCATCCGTAGTATAGTTGGCCCTAGGCCCATCAGTAGTATAGTTGGCCATAGGCCCATCAGTAGTATAGTTGTCCCTAGGCCCATCCGTAGTATAGTTGGCCAATTGGCCCATCAGTAGTATAGTTGGCCCTAGGCCCATCAGTAGTATAGTTGACCATATGCCCATCAGTAGTATAGTTGACCATAGGCCCATCTGTAATATAGTTGGCCATAGGCCCATCAGTAGTATAGTTGTCCCTAGGCCCATCCGTAGTATAGTTGGCCAATCGGCCCATCAGTAGTATAGTTGGCCCTACGCCCATCAGTAGTATAGTTGGCCCTAGGCCCATCAGTAGTATAGTTGGCCATAGGCCCATCAGTAGTATAGTTGGCCCTAGGGCCATCAGTAGTATAGTTGGCCCTAGGCCCATCAGTAGATTAGTTGGCCCTAGGCCCATCAGTAGTATACTTGGCCCTATGCCCATCCGTAGTATAGTTGGCCATAGGCCCATCAGTAGTATAGTTGGCCATAGGCCCATCAGTAGTATAGTTGACCATAGGCCCATCAGTAGTATAGTTGACCATAGGCCCATCTCTAATATAGTTGGCCATAGGCCCATCAGTAGTATAGCTGTCCCTAGGCCCATCCGTAGTATAGTTGGCCAATCGGCCCATCAGTAGTATAGTTGGCCCTAGGCCCATCAGTAGTATAGTTGGCCCAAGGCCCATCAGTAGTATAGTTGGCCCTAGGCCCATCGGTATTATAGTTGGCCCTAGGCCCATCAGTAGTATAGTTGGCCCTAGATCCACTGGTAGTATAGTTGGCCCTAGGCCCATCAGTAGTATAGTTGGCCCTAGGCCCATCAGTAATATAGTTGGCCCTAGGCCCATCGGTAGTATAGTTGGCCCTAGGCCAATCAGTAATATAGTTGGCCCTAGGCCCATCAGTAGTATAGTTGGCCATAGGCCCATCGGTAGTATAGTTTCCCTAGGCCCATTGGTAGTATAGTTGGCCCTAGGCCCATCAGTAATATAGTTGGCCATAGGCCCATCGGTAGTATAGTTGGCCCTAGGCCCATCGGTAGTATAGTTGGCCCTAGGCCCATCGGTAGTATAGTTGGCCCTACGCCCATCGGTAGTATAGTTGGCCCTAGGCCCATCAGTAATATAGTTGGCCCTAGGCCCATCGGTAGTATAGTTGGCCCTAGGCCCATCAGTAGTATAGTTGGCCCTAGGCCCATCGGTAGTATAGTTGGCCCTAAGCCCATCAGTAATATAGTTGGCCATAGGCCCATCGGTAGTGTAGTTGGCCCTAGGCCCATCGGTAGTATAGTTGGCCCTAGACCCATCGGTAGTATAGTTGGTCCAAGGCCCATCAGTAGTATAGTTGGCCATAGGCCCATCAGTAGTATAGTTGGCCCTAGAACCATCAGTAGTATAGTTGGCCCTAGGCCCATCAGTAGTATAGTTGGCCCTAGGCCCATCAGTAGATTAGTTGGCCCTAGGCCCATCCGTAGTATAGTTGGCCCTAGGCCCATCAGTAGTATAGTTGGCCCTAGACCCATCGGTAGTATAGTTGGTCCAAGGCCCATCAGTAGTATAGTTGGCCATAGGCCCATCAGTAGTATAGTTGGCCCTAGAACCATCAGTAGTATAGTTGGCCCTAGGCCCATCAGTAGTATAGTTGGCCCTAGGCCCATCAGTAGATTAGTTGGCCCTAGGCCCATCCGTAGTATAGTTGGCCCTAGGCCCATCAGTAGTATAGTTGGCCCTAGGCCCATCAGTAGATTAGTTGGCCCTAGGCCCATCCGTAGTATACTTGGCCCTAGGCCCATCCGTAGTATAGTTGGCCATAGGCCCATCAGTAGTATAGTTGGCCATAGGCCCATCAGTAGTATAGTTGGCCCTAGGCCCATCAGTAGTATAGTTGGCCCTAGGCCCATCAGTAGTATAGTTGGCCCTAGGCCCATCAGTAGATTAGTTGGACCTAGGCCCATCCGTAGTATAGTTGGCCCTAGGCCCATCAGTAGTATAGTTGGCCATAGGCCCACCAGTAGTATAGTTGGCCATAAGCCCATCAGTAGTATACTTGGCCCTAAGCCCATCCGTAGTATAGTTGGCCATAGGCCCATCAGTAGTATAGTTGGCCATAGGCCCATCAGTAGTATAGTTGACCATAGGCCCATCAGTAGTATAGTTGACCATAGGCCCATCAGTAGTATAGTTGGCCCTAGGCCCATCAGTAGTATATTTGGCCCTAGGCCCATCAGTAATATAGTTGACCCTAGGCCCATTGGTAGTATAGTTGGCCTTAGGCCCATCAGTAGTATAGTTGGCCATAGGCCCATCGGTAGTATAGTTGCCCTAGGCCCATCAGTAGTATAGTTGGCCATAGGCCCATCAGTAGTATAGTTGGCCCTAGGCCCATCAGTAATATAGTTGACCCTAGGCCCATTGGTAGTATAGTTGGCCCTAGGCCCATCAGTAGTATAGTTGGCCCTAGGCCCATCAGTAGTATAGTTGGCCCTAGGCCCATCGGTAGTATAGTTGGCCTTAGGCCCATCAGTAATATAGTTGGCCCTAGGCCCATCGGTAGTATAGTTGGCCCTAGGCCCATCGGTAGTATAGTTGGCCCTAGGCCCATCAGTAGTATAGTTGACCATAGGCCCATCAGTAGTATAGTTGGCCATAGGCCCATCCGTAGTATAGTTGGCCCTAGGCCCATCAGTAGTATAGTTGGCCCTAGGCCCATCGGTAGTATAGTTGGCCCTAGGCCCATCCGTAATATAGTTGGCCCTAGGCCCATCGGTAGTATAGTTGGCCCTAGGCCCATCAGTAATATAGTTGACCCTAGGCCCATTGGTAGTATAGTTGGCCCTAGGCCCATCAGAGGTATAGTTGGCCATAGGCCCATCGGTAGTATAGTTGCCCTAGGCCCATTGGTAGTATAGCTGGCCCTAGGCCCATCAGTAATATAGTTGGCCCTAGGCCCATCGGTAGTATAGTTGGCCCTAGGCCCATCGGTAGTATAGTTTGCCCTAGGCCCATCGGTAGTATAGTTGGCCCTAGGCCCACCGGTAGTATAGTTGGCCCTAGGCCCATCAGTAGTATAGTTGGCCATAGGCCCATCAGTAGTATAGTTGGCCCTAGGCCCATCAGTAGTATAGTTGGCCATAGGCCCATCAGTAGTATAGTTGCCATAGGCCCATCAGTAGTATAGTTGGCCATAGGCCCATCAGTAGTATAGTTGACCACATGCCCATCAGTAGTATAGTTGACCATAGGCCCATCTGTAATATAGTTGGCCATAGGCCCATCAGTAGTATAGTTGTCCCTAGGCCCATCCGTAGTATAGTTGGCCAATTGGCCCATCAGTAGTATAGTTGGCCCTAGGCCCATCAGTAGTATAGTTGACCATATGCCCATCAGTAGTATAGTTGACCATAGGCCCATCTGTAATATAGTTGGCCATAGGCCCATCAGTAGTATAGTTGTCCCTAGGCCCATCCGTAGTATAGTTGGCCAATCGGCCCATCAGCAGTATATTTGGCCCTACGCCCATCAGTAGTATAGTTGGCCCTAGGCCCATCAGTAGTATAGTTGGCCATAGGCCCATCAGTAGTATAGTTGGCCCTAGGGCCATCAGTAGTATAGTTGGCCCTAGGCCCATCAGTAGATTAGTTGGCCCTAGGCCCATCAGTAGTATACTTGGCCCTATGCCCATCCGTAGTATAGTTGGCCATAGGCCCATCAGTAGTATAGTTGGCCATAGGCCCATCAGTAGTATAGTTGACCATAGGCCCATCTCTAATATAGTTGGCCATAGGCCCATCAGTAGTATAGTTGTCCCTAGGCCCATCCGTAGTATAGTTGGCCAATCGGCCCATCAGTAGTATAGTTGGCCATAGGCCCATCAGTAGTATAGTTGGCCCAAGGCCCATCAGTAGTATAGTTGGCCCTAGGCCCATCGGTATTATAGTTGGCCCTAGGCCCATCAGTAGTATAGTTGGCCCTAGATCCACTGGTAGTATAGTTGGCCCTAGGCCCATCAATAGTATAGTTGGCCCTAGGCCCATCAGTAATATAGTTGGCCCTAGGCCCATCGGTAGTATAGTTGGCCCTAGGCCAATCAGTAATATAGTTGGCCCTAGGCCCATCAGTAGTATAGTTGGCCATAGGCCCATCGGTAGTATAGTTTCCCTAGGCCCATTGGTAGTATAGTTGGCCCTAGGCCCATCAGTAATATAGTTGGCCATAGGCCCATCGGTAGTATAGTTGGCCCTAGGCCCATCGGTAGTATAGTTGGCCCTAGGCCCATCGGTAGTATAGTTGGCCCTACGCCCATCGGTAGTATAGTTGGCCCTAGGCCCATCAGTAATATAGTTGGCCCTAGGCCCATCGGTAGTATAGTTGGCCCTAGGCCCATCAGTAGTATAGTTGGCCCTAGGCCCATTGGTAGTATAGTTGGCCCTAAGCCCATCAGTAATATAGTTGGCCATAGGACCATCGGTAGTGTAGTTGGCCCTAGGCCCATCGGTAGTATAGTTGGCCCAGGACCCATCGGTAGTATAGTTGGTCCAAGGCCCATCAGTAGTATAGTTGGCCATAGGCCCATCAGTAGTATAGTTGGCCCTAGAACCATCAGTAGTATAGTTGGCCCTAGGCCCATCAGTAGTATAGTTGGCCATAGGCCCATCCGTAGTATAGTTGGCCCTAGGCCCATCAGTAGTATAGTTGGCCCTAGACCCATCAGTAGTATAGTTGGCCCTAGGCCCATCAGTAGTATATTTGGCCCTAGGCACATCAGTAATATAGTTGACCCTAGGCCCATTGGTAGTATAGTTGGCCTTAGGCCCATCAGTAGTATAGTTGGCCATAGGCCCATCGGTAGTATAGTTGCCCTAGGCCCATCAGTAGTATAGTTGGCCATAGGCCCATCAGTAGTATAGTTGGTCCTAGGCCCATCAGTAATATAGTTGGCCCTAGGCCCATCGGTAGTATAGTTGGCCCTAGGACCATCAGTAGTATAGTTGGCCCTAGGCCCATCAGTAGTATAGTTGGCTATTAGGCCCATCAGTAGTATAGTTGACCATAGGCCCATCAGTAGTATAGTTGTCCATAGGCCCATCCGTAGTATAGTTGGCCCTAGGCCCATCAGTAGTATAGTTGGCCCTAGGCCCATCGGTAGTATAGTTGGCCCTAGGCCCATCAGTAATATAGTTGGCCCTAGGCCCATCGGTAGTATAGTTGGCCCTAGTCCCATCAGTAATATAGTTGACCCTAGGCCCATCAGTAATATAGTTGGCCATAGGCCCATCGGTAGTATAGTTGGCCCTAGGCCCATCAGTAGTATAGTTGACCATATGCCCATCAGTAGTATAGTTGACCATAGGCCCATCAGTAGTATAGTTGACCATAGGCCCATCTGTAATATAGTTGGCCCTAGGCCCATCGGTAGTATAGTTGGCCCTAGTCCCATCAGTAATATAGTTGACCCTAGGCCCATCAGTAATATAGTTGGCCATAGGCCCATCGGTAGTATAGTTGGCCAATTGGCCCATCAGTAGTATAGTTGGCCCTAGGCCCATCAGTAGTATAGTTGACCATATGCCCATCAGTAGTATAGTTGACCATAGGCCCATCTGTAATATAGTTGGCCATAGGCCCATCAGTAGTATAGTTGTCCCTAGGCCCATCCGTAGTATAGTTGGCCAATCGGCCCATCAGTAGTATAGTTGGCCCTCCGCCCATCAGTAGTATAGTTGGCCCTAGGCCCATCAGTAGTATAGTTGGCCATAGGCCCATCAGTAGTATAGTTGGCCCTAGGGCCATCAGTAGTATAGTTGGCCCTAGGCCCATCAGTAGATTAGTTGGCCCTAGGCCCATCAGTAGTATACTTGGCCCTATGCCCATCCGTAGTATAGTTGGCCATAGGCCCATCAGTAGTATAGTTGGCCATAGGCCCATCAGTAGTATAGTTGACCATAGGCCCATCAGTAGTATAGTTGACCATAGGCCCATCTCTAATATAGTTGGCCATAGGCCCATCAGTAGTATAGTTGTCCCTAGGCCCATCCGTAGTATAGTTGGCCAATCGGCCCATCAGTAGTATAGTTGGCCCTAGGCCCATCAGTAGTATAGTTGGCCCAAGGCCCATCAGTAGTATAGTTGGCCCTAGGCCCATCGGTATTATAGTTGGCCCTAGGCCCATCAGTAGTATAGTTGGCCCTAGGCCCATCAGTAATATAGTTGGCCCTAGGCCCATCGGTAGTATAGTTGGCCCTAGGCCAATCAGTAATATAGTTGGCCCTAGGCCCATCAGTAGTATAGTTGGCCATAGGCCCATCGGTAGTATAGTTTCCCTAGGCCCATCGGTAGTATAGTTGGCCCTAGGCCCATCAGTAATATAGTTGGCCATAGGCCCATCGGTAGTATAGTTGGCCCTAGGCCCATCGGTAGTATAGTTGGCCCTAGGCCCATCGGTAGTATAGTTGGCCCTACGCCCATCGGTAGTATAGTTGGCCCTAGGCCCATCAGTAATATAGTTGGCCCTAGGCCCATCGGTAGTATAGTTGGCCCTAGGCCCATTGGTAGTATAGTTGGCCCTAAGCCCATCAGTAATATAGTTGGCCATAGGCCCATCGGTAGTGTAGTTGGCCCTAGGCCCATCGGTAGTATAGTTGGCCCTAGACCCATCGGTAGTATAGTTGGTCCAAGGCCCATCAGTAGTATAGTTGGCCATAGGCCCATCAGTAGTATAGTTGGCCCTAGAACCATCAGTAGTATAGTTGGCCCTAGGCCCATCAGTAGTATAGTTGGCCCTAGGCCCATCAGTAGATTAGTTGGCCCTAGGCCCATCCGTAGTATAGTTGGCCCTAGGCCCATCAGTAGTATAGTTGGCCCTAGGCCCATCAGTAGATTAGTTGGCCCTAGGCCCATCCGTAGTATACTTGGCCCTAGGCCCATCCGTAGTATAGTTGGCCATAGGCCCATCAGTAGTATAGTTGGCCATAGGCCCATCAGTAGTATAGTTGGCCCTAGGCCCATCAGTAGTATAGTTGGCCCTAGGCCCATCAGTAGTATAGTTGGCCCTAGGCCCATCAGTAGATTAGTTGGACCTAGGCCCATCCGTAGTATAGTTGGCCCTAGGCCCATCAGTAGTATAGTTGGCCATAGGCCCACCAGTAGTATAGTTGGCCATAAGCCCATCAGTAGTATACTTGGCCCTAAGCCCATCCGTAGTATAGTTGGCCATAGGCCCATCAGTAGTATAGTTGGCCATAGGCCCATCAGTAGTATAGTTGACCATAGGCCCATCAGTAGTATAGTTGACCATAGGCCCATCAGTAGTATAGTTGGCCCTAGGCCCATCAGTAGTATATTTGGCCCTAGGCCCATCAGTAATATAGTTGACCCTAGGCCCATTGGTAGTATAGTTGGCCTTAGGCCCATCAGTAGTATAGTTGGCCATAGGCCCATCGGTAGTATAGTTGCCCTAGGCCCATCAGTAGTATAGTTGGCCATAGGCCCATCAGTAGTATAGTTGGCCCTAGGCCCATCAGTAATATAGTTGACCCTAGGCCCATTGGTAGTATAGTTGGCCCTAGGCCCATCAGTAGTATAGTTGGCCCTAGGCCCATCAGTAGTATAGTTGGCCCTAGGCCCATCGGTAGTATAGTTGGCCTTAGGCCCATCAGTAATATAGTTGGCCCTAGGCCCATCGGTAGTATAGTTGGCCCTAGGCCCATCGGTAGTATAGTTGGCCCTAGGCCCATCAGTAGTATAGTTGGCTATTAGGCCCATCAGTAGTATAGTTGACCATAGGCCCATCAGTAGTATAGTTGGCCATAGGCCCATCCGTAGTATAGTTGGCCATAGGCCCATCCGTAGTATAGTTGGCCCTAGGCCCATCAGTAGTATAGTTGGCCCTAGGCCCATCGGTAGTATAGTTGGCCCTAGGCCCATCCGTAATATAGTTGGCCCTAGGCCCATTGGTAGTATAGTTGGCCCTAGGCCCATCAGTAATATAGTTGACCCTAGGCCCATTGGTAGTATAGTTGGCCCTAGGCCCATCAGAGGTATAGTTGGCCATAGGCCCATCGGTAGTATAGTTGCCCTAGGCCCATTGGTAGTATAGCTGGCCCTAGGCCCATCGGTAGTATAGTTGGCCCTAGGCCCATCCGTAATATAGTTGGCCCTAGGCCCATCGGTAGTATAGTTGGCCCTAGGCCCATCAGTAATATAGTTGACCCTAGGCCCATTGGTAGTATAGTTGGCCCTAGGCCCATCAGAGGTATAGTTGGCCATAGGCCCATCGGTAGTATAGTTGCCCTAGGCCCATTGGTAGTATAGCTGGCCCTAGGCCCATCAGTAATATAGTTGGCCCTAGGCCCATCGGTAGTATAGTTGGCCCTAGGCCCATCGGTAGTATAGTTTGCCCTAGGCCCATCGGTAGTATAGTTGGCCCTAGGCCCACCGGTAGTATAGTTGGCCCTAGGCCCATCAGTAGTATAGTTGGCCATAGGCCCATCAGTAGTATAGTTGGCCCTAGGCCCATCAGTAGTATAGTTGGCCATAGGCCCATCAGTAGTATAGTTGCCATAGGCCCATCAGTAGTATAGTTGGCCATAGGCCCATCAGTAGTATAGTTGACCACATGCCCATCAGTAGTATAGTTGACCATAGGCCCATCTGTAATATAGTTGGCCATAGGCCCATCAGTAGTATAGTTGTCCCTAGGCCCATCCGTAGTATAGTTGGCCAATTGGCCCATCAGTAGTATAGTTGGCCCTAGGCCCATCAGTAGTATAGTTGACCATATGCCCATCAGTAGTATAGTTGACCATAGGCCCATCTGTAATATAGTTGGCCATAGGCCCATCAGTAGTATAGTTGTCCCTAGGCCCATCCGTAGTATAGTTGGCCAATCGGCCCATCAGTAGTATATTTGGCCCTACGCCCATCAGTAGTATAGTTGGCCCTAGGCCCATCAGTAGTATAGTTGGCCATAGGCTCATCAGTAGTATAGTTGGCCCTAGGGCCATCAGTAGTATAGTTGGCCCTAGGCCCATCAGTAGATTAGTTGGCCCTAGGCCCATCAGTAGTATACTTGGCCCTATGCCCATCCGTAGTATAGTTGGCCATAGGCCCATCAGTAGTATAGTTGGCCATAGGCCCATCAGTAGTATAGTTGACCATAGGCCCATCAGTAGTATAGTTGACCATAGGCCCATCTCTAATATAGTTGGCCATAGGCCCATCAGTAGTATAGTTGTCCCTAGGCCCATCCGTAGTATAGTTGGCCAATCGGCCCATCAGTAGTATAGTTGGCCATAGGCCCATCAGTAGTATAGTTGGCCCAAGGCCCATCAGTAGTATAGTTGGCCCTAGGCCCATCGGTATTATAGTTGGCCCTAGGCCCATCAGTAGTATAGTTGGCCCTAGATCCACTGGTAGTATAGTTGGCCCTAGGCCCATCAGTAGTATAGTTGGCCCTAGGCCCATCAGTAATATAGTTGGCCCTAGGCCCATCGGTAGTATAGTTGGCCCTAGGCCAATCAGTAATATAGTTGGCCCTAGGCCCATCAGTAGTATAGTTGGCCATAGGCCCATCGGTAGTATAGTTTCCCTAGGCCCATTGGTAGTATAGTTGGCCCTAGGCCCATCAGTAATATAGTTGGCCTTAGGCCCATCGGTAGTATAGTTGGCCCTAGGCCCATCGGTAGTATAGTTGGCCCTAGGCCCATCGGTAGTATAGTTGGCCCTACGCCCATCGGTAGTATAGTTGGCCCTAGGCCCATCAGTAATATAGTTGGCCCTAGGCCCATTGGTAGTATAGTTGGCCCTAAGCCCATCAGTAATATAGTTGGCCATAGGCCCATCGGTAGTGTAGTTGGCCCTAGGCCCATCGGTAGTATAGTTGGCCCTAGACCCATCGGTAGTATAGTTGGTCCAAGGCCCATCAGTAGTATAGTTGGCCATAGGCCCATCAGTAGTATAGTTGGCCCTAGAACCATCAGTAGTATAGTTGGCCCTAGGCCCATCAGTAGTATAGTTGGCCATAGGCCCATCCGTAGTATAGTTGGCCCTAGGCCCATCAGTAGTATAGTTGGCCCTAGACCCATCAGTAGTATAGTTGGCCCTAGGCCCATCAGTAGTATATTTGGCCCTAGACACATCAGTAATATAGTTGACCCTAGGCCCATTGGTAGTATAGTTGGCCTTAGGCCCATCGGTAGTATAGTTGCCCTAGGCCCATCAGTAGTATAGTTGGCCATAGGCCCATCAGTAGTATAGTTGGCCCTAGGCCCATCAGTAATATAGTTGGCCCTAGGCCCATCGGTAGTATAGTTGGCCCTAGGCCCATCAGTAGTATAGTTGGCCCTAGGCCCATCAGTAGTATAGTTGGCTATTAGGCCCATCAGTAGTATAGTTGACCATAGGCCCATCAGTAGTATAGTTGTCCATAGGCCCATCCGTAGTATAGTTGGCCCTAGGCCCATCAGTAGTATAGTTGGCCCTAGGCCCATCGGTAGTATAGTTGGCCCTAGGCCCATCAGTAATATAGTTGGCCCTAGGCCCATCGGTAGTATAGTTGGCCCTAGTCCCATCAGTAATATAGTTGACCCTAGGCCCATCAGTAATATAGTTGGCCATAGGCCCATCGGTAGTATAGTTGGCCCTAGGCCCATCGGTAGTATAGTTGGCCCTAGGCCCATCGGTAGTATAGTTGGCCCTAGGCCCATCAGTAATATAGTTGGCCCTAGGCCCATCGGTAGTATAGTTGGCCCTAGGCCCATCAGTAGTATAGTTGGCCCTAGGCCCATCGGTAGTATAGTTGGCCCTAGGCCCATCAGTAGTATAGTTGGCCATAGGCCCATCGGTAGTATAGTTGGCCCTAGGCCCATTGGTAGTATAGTTGGCCCTAGGCCCATCAGTAATATAGTTGGCCATAGGCCCATCGGTAGTGTAGTTGGCCCTAGTCCCATCGGTAGTATAGTTGGCCCTAGACCCATCGGTAGTATAGTTGGCCCTAGACCCATCGGTAGTATAGTTGGCCCAAGGCCCATCAGTAATATAGTTGGCCCTAGGCCCATCAGTAGTATAGTTGGCCATAGGCCCATCGGTAGTATAGTTGCCCTAGGCCCATTGGTAGTATAGTTGGCCCTAGGCCCATCGGTAGTATAGTTGGCCCTAGGCCCATCAGTAGTAGCATACGTTCACATAGGCAGAGTTTGATGCAGCATCTGACAACCCAGACAACCTAACTACTCAGTCAACTATCTCCAGCACCCCCCCCCCCTAGGCCCATCGGTAGTATACTTGGCCCTAGGCCCATCAGTAGTATAGTTGGCCATAGGCCCATCAGTAGTATAGTTGGCCATAGGCCCATCAGTAGTATAGTTGGCCCTAGGCCCATCCGTAGTATAGTTGGCCATAGGCCCATCAGTAGTATAGTTTGCCATAGGCCCATCAGTAGTATAGTTGGCCATAGGCCAGTCAGTACTATAGTTGGCCATAGGCCAACAGTAGTATAGTTGGCCCTAGGCCCATTGGTAGTATAGTTGGCCCTAGGCCCATCAGTAATATAGTTGGCCATCGGCCCATCGGTACTGTAGTTGACCCTAGGCCCATCGGTAGTATAGTTGGCCCTAGGCCCATCAGTAATATAGTTGGCCCTAGGCCCATCAGTAGTATAGTTGGCCATAGGCCCATCAGTAGTATAGTTGGCCCTAGGCCCATCCGTAGTATAGTTGGCCATAGGCCCATCAGTAGTATAGTTTGCCATAGGCCCATCAGTAGTATAGTTGGCCATAGGCCCATCAGTAGTATAGTTGGTCCTAGGCCCATCCGTAGTATAGTTGGCCATAGGCCCATCGGTAGTATAGTTGGCCCTAGGCCCATCAGTAGTATAGTTGGCCCTAGGCCCATCAGTAGTATAGTTGGCCCTAGGCCCATCAGTAGTATAGTTGGTCCTAGGCCCATCCGTAGTATAGTTGGCCATAGGCCCATCGGTAGTATAGTTGGCCCTAGGCCCATTGGTAGTATAGTTGGCCCTAGGCCCATCAGTAATATAGTTGGCCATAGGCCCATCGGTAGTGTAGTTGGCCCTAGTCCCATCGGTAGTATAGTTGGCCCTAGACCCATCGGTAGTATAGTTGGCCCTAGACCCATCGGTAGTATAGTTGGCCCAAGGCCCATCAGTAATATAGTTGGCCCTAGGCCCATCAGTAATATAGTTGGCCCTAGGCCCATCGGTAGTATAGTTGGCCCTAGGCCCATCAGTAGTATAGTTGGCCATAGGCCCATCGGTAGTATAGTTGGCCCTAGGCCCATCAGTAGTAGCATACGTTCACATAGGCAGAGTTTGATGCAGCATCTGACAACCCAGACAACCTAACTACTCAGTCAACTATCTCCAGCACCCCCCCCCCCCCCCTAGGCCCATCGGTAGTATACTTGGCCCTAGGCCCATCAGTAGTATAGTTGGCCATAGGCCCATCAGTTGTATAGTTGGCCATAGGCCCATCAGTAGTATAGTTGACCCTAGGCCCATCCGTAGTATAGTTGGCCATAGGCCCATCAGTACTATAGTTGGCCATGGGCCAACAGTAGTATAGTTGGCCCTAGGCCCATTGGTAGTATAGTTGGCCCTAGGCCCATCAGTAATATAGTTGGCCATCGGCCCATCGGTACTGTAGTTGACCCTAGGCCCATCGGTAGTATAGTTGGCCCTAGGCCCATCGGTAGTATAGTTGGCCCTAGGCCCATCAGTAATATAGTTGGCCCTAGGCCCATCAGTAGTATAGTTGGCCATAGGCCCATCAGTAGTATAGTTGGCCCTAGGCCCATCCGTAGTATAGTTGGCCATAGGCCCATCGGTAGTATAGTTGGCCCTAGGCCCATCGGTAGTATAGTTGGCCCTAGGCCCATCAGTAATATAGTTGGCCCTAGGCCCATCAGTAGTATAGTTGGCCATAGGCCCATCAGTAGTATAGTTGGCCCTAGGCCCATCCGTAGTATAGTTGGCCATAGGCCCATCGGTAGTATAGTTGGCCCTAGGCCCATCAGTAGTATAGTTGGCCCTAGGCCCATCAGTAGTATAGTTGGCCCTAGGCCCATCAGTAGTATAGTTGGTCCTAGGCCCATCCGTAGTATAGTTGGCCATAGGCCCATCGGTAGTATAGTTGGCCCTAGGCCCATCAGTAGTATAGTTGGCCCTAGGCCCATTGGTAGTATAGTTGGCCCTAGGCCCATCGGTAGTATAGTTGGCCATAGGCCCATCAGTAGTATAGTTGGCCCCAGGCCCATTGGTAGTATAGTTGGCCCTAGACCCACTGGTAGTATAGTTGGCCATAGGCCCATCCGTAGTATAGTTGGCCCTAGGCCCATCAGTAGTATAGTTGGCCCTAGGCCCATCCATAGTTTAGTTGGCCCTAGGCCCATCAGTAGTATAGTTGGCCATAGGCCCATCGGTAGTATAGTTGCCCTAGGCCCATTGGTAGTATAGTTGGCCCTAGGCCCATCGGTAGTATAGTTGGCCCTAGGCCCATCAGTAGTAGCATACATTCACATAGGCAGAGTTTGATGCAGCATCTGACAACCCAGACAACCTAACTACTCAGTCAACTATCTCCAGCACCCCCCCCACCCCCCACCATCCTCTGGACTCTCTCTCTAGTTTAACATAAGCACCTCTCACTGAGGAGCTGGAGAAGAGGGCTGGTGATGAGATCATGTGATGATTTAAGAGTGTTTACACCATCAGACTGACTTCAGAGTCTCAGAGCCAGACCACCTAGTCATCCCAGGGTAAACCTTACAGAGCCCTTCGTCCACGGCACAGAGGGACTGTTTGCGAAGTTACTGCTCTTTGCCTTGTCAGCATACTACTGCCATCCAGGCAACGAGAGGTGGGAGTTTTGGGAGGGGGGGGGGGCAGAGTTGGGATTCTTCACTGGGGGCCCTTTCTCATCATTGGATTTTAATGATTTCCCTCTGCTGCTCCCTCCCTCCATCTCTGCCTCTGTCCCTCCATTCAGAAAACTAAACGAATTCTTCCCTCTGGTTGAGGATGAGGTAATCCAAATAAAGGAGGACTCCCCAGAATTGTCAGCATGGTGCAGAATTGTAATCACTTAGAGCAGAACAGTCCCCCCTACATTGTCTAGTTTTAAGGTGGTATGATAATCTTGAAGCAAGATGGTAAACCCTGAGGGTGGAATGCTTCTGTCCATTGTCCGAATTAGTAATCTCAAAAGATGGAGTGGATCTTTCTTTCTTTAGGGGGGAAATAGTCATCCGTATATGTGGAATGGCTCTCACTCTCCTCATTCCTCATAGTCCGGTTTTAACCAAGAATCATAATCTGCTTTTAGTTTGGTGTGGGGGACTTTTTGAATGCCCTCTGGGGAGAACAGAGGTTTAGAGTGGTGGATTATTGATGGAGAGTAGACGCACAGAAGAGCTATTGAAAACAGAGGGAGAGAGAAAAGAAAGGAGTGTAAGAATGGTGGCCTGACCCAACAATGTAATGCCACACAGGATATTAAGTTGGTGGAAGGAGAGTGATTGTGGAGCTCCATTGATGTGGCTGAGACACCCCCCCCCCCTCCCCTGCTCCCTCTCTCTCCATAGAACACTCACCAGGATTACACCAGCTCTAGCCCTGACCTCCGTCCCTCAGCCCCAGGTAACACAATACACCAGTAGGAGGTTCTGTGGTTTTAACCCCTGACCCCTTGACCCCTCTTAGTTGCCGCTCAACTGGCTGTGAAATTATCGGATACTTGGGATAAAGGTATGGCTCCATAGCCACCAACCTGTTGTATTTCACAAAAGAAACGACCAACAAGGCTTCAATACCACTTCAACATTATTTCTCTCTAAGAGTTTTCCCAATTCAAACCATATTTCTACCAAACAGTAGTTAAAAGGAGCAGTACAAATGCTAAAATGCTGCCGGTGGACTTGTGCGGTTAAAAGGGACTCTCGTGAGAGAGTTCCATGGCAGACCACTTCACCTCTCCCCCTCAGTGGCTGTTTGCAATGAGCCTGTATGTATGTAGCCAGGCAGTCAGGGCAGAGTGAGGAGAGGGCCTGGCTGGCCTATGGCTGGGGTGGCTGAGGGTTGGTTAGGCCGGGCTGGGTTGGGGTGGGGTAGAGGTATGTGTGTGGAAGTATATCATGGGATTAGTGGTTTTTGGCCAGGGCTAATCTGTGGCTCCCCGGGGAGTCTGGGCCCTGGGCTGGGTGGAGGGTGTGGGAAAGGCTGGTGTGTTGGCCAAGGCCAGGCTGGGGCCTGCTGCTGCTACGGGCTCTAAACAGGGCTGCCTCTGTAGGCTGATCAAAGCTTAACACTAAGGGAGGTGAGATGGATTGATTCATCCTCACACAACAAAAGACACAATGATATCTTATTATGAGTAATCTGCCCACTAAGAGGTCATGCTCATTGACATTTAAAGTGGTATCCACTACATTTGATTGATTTTGTCCTGTGAGCAAGGCTATGAAATGCGCAGAAATATTCTGCTGTGAGGCCTGGGGTTTTATTTTTCTGTGCACTAGAAGAAAATCCAATGGAAACTGAAATGCGTAACAATATTTTGCCTCAACACTCTTTTCTACACTACTCAAACAAGACAGGCTGCCTCTTGCATCCAGTTCCCAGGCCACACACACCAAGCAGGCAGCACACAGTTCCTCCGTGCTGTTTATTTTCTCAGCATGCGGTCAATTCATGCATTTACATTTTAGTCATTTAGTAGACGCTCTTATCCAGAGCGATTTACAGGAACAATTAGGGTTAGGCTCAAGGATGGATTTTTCACTTAGAAGGCTTGGGGATTCACTCTTAACCGGTAGGCTACCTGCCGTCCCGCGCATTCAACATATATTCTTCCAAAGCAAGAACGATGCTGCTTTCCACTTTGCGTCTAAATACGAATCCACATGTTTTCTCAATTATGCTATCCGTTTGTGTATCTTGTTCTCTGCAAAACGCAAGTTAGGCAGTCTAAGGAAGCTGGCATGTGCCTAAAATAATGCTAATCGATAATGCTGAAAGCTAACGAGCGAGCTGGCTAGCTAAATGCCATTTAGCTAAATACACTACCTAGGGCAAATCAAATGTTAGCTCTAATACAGGTTGCTACCAGTGGTTGTGTATAGATTAGCATGTTGTTTGTGCAACGGCATGTACTGAATCAGATAGCCTATTCTAAAATCTTTGTCGAAATGCAACTATCTATAAATCTATTCAAATGTGATTAGGGTCCCCTGGGAAACACTGACCAACACTTTGGTTCCTACCCTGCCATAACTCCTACCTGTTTTTTTCTCTCCATTCCTTGTCATGCAAAACAACACCAGCCATAGAATTAGAATAATTGTTTTTTTTGTATGATTCAAACTGTTCAAACTGATCTACATCACAAGTCAAATCGCAATACTTGGGTGGGAAAATTGCAGTTGGATTTTTTTGCCCATATTGTGCTGCTCTACGAACAACCTTGTTCTATGAACACTCTGGTAACTTTACCAGTATAAGCAAACTTTTGGTGACACAGAAAGAAAGGACAAGCAATATCTTCTTCAGGAGAATCACTTCAAAAGTAAAGTAAGATACATATAGGCCCAATGTAGGCTACATCTCAATCAATTTAAAAATCCATTGCTCCTAAATGTGATGTGGTGCTCCTAACTTTTCTAAATTAGGAGCAACAGTGCTACCAATGAGCTCTACCTGTGAGTATATGTGTAAACATTTAGCATTTTTGTCTATATAATTCATTATAATTTACAGTTGAAAAACAAGTTTTAATGACTCCAACATCAGTGTACATAAAGTTCCGACTTCAACTGTACACATGCACACTGAATCAAAACTTATTTAGATACTTGTACACATGTGTATGCACACACACTTACACACAGATAAACACACATGTTGTTATATACAGTTGAAATCAGAAGTTTACAAACACTTAAGGTTAAAACTCGTTTTTCAACCACTCCACTAATTTCTTGTTAACAAACTATAGTTTTGGCCTGTCGATTAGGACATCTACTTTGTGCATGACACAAGTAATTTTTCCAACAATTGTTTACAGACAGATTATTTCACTTATAACTCACTGTATCACAATTCCAGTGGGTCAGAAGTTCACATACACTAAGTTGACTGTGCCTTTAAACAGCTTGGAAAATTCCAGAAAATGATGTCATGGCTTTAGAAGCTTCCGATAGGCTAACTGCCATCATTTCAGTCAATTGGAGGTGTACCTGTGGATGCATTTCAAGGCCTACCTTCAAACGCAGTGCCTCTTTGCTTGACATCATGGGAAAATCAAAAGAAATCAGCCAAGACCTCAGAAAATAAATGGTAGACCTCCACATGTCTGGTTCATCCTTGGAAGTAATTTCCAAATGCCTGAAGGTACCACGTTCATCTGTACAAACAATAGTACGCAAGTATAAACACCATGGGACCACGCAGCCGTCATACCGCTCAGGAAGGAGACGCGTTCTGTCTCCTAGAGATGAACGTGTACTTTGGTGCGAAAAGTAATCAATCCCAGAACAACAGCAACGGACCTTGTGAAGATGCTGGAGGAAACAGCATCATGTTGTGGGGTTGCTTTGCTGCAGGAGGGACTGGTGCACTTCACAAAATAGATGGCATCATGAGGGAGGAAATTTATGTGGATATATTGAAGCAACATCTCAAGACATCAGTCAGGAAGTTAAAGCTTGGTCGAAAATGGGTCTTCCAAATGGACAATAACCCCAAGCATACTTCCAAAGTTGTGGCAAAATGGCTTAAGGACAACAAAGTCAAGGTATTGGAGTGGCCATCACAAAGCCCTGACCTCAATCCTATAGAAAAAGTGTGGGTAGAACTGATAAAGCGTGAGCGAGCAAGGAGGCCTACAAACCTGATTCAGTTACACAGAAAGTTACCAGAAATGGGCCAAAAATTCACCCAATTTATTGTGGGAAGCTTGTGGAAGGCCACCTGACACATTTGACCGAAGTTCAACAATTGAAAGGCAATGCTACCAAATACTAATTGAGTGTATGTAAACTTCTGACCCACTGGGAATGTGATGAAATAAATAAAAGCTGAAATAAATCATTCTCTCTACCGTTATTCTGACATTTCCCATTCTTAAAATAAAGTGGTGTTCCTAACAGACCTAAGACAGGGAATATTTACTAGGATTAAATGTCAGGAATGGTGAAAAACTGAGTTTAAATGTAATTGGCTAAGGTGTATGTAAACTTCTGACTTCAACTGTATATGTATTTCTGTATATTGTTTGGGTAGAGTTGGTGAGGGGGCGGGGGGGCGGGGGGTAGACCTCTGGGACTCATTTTGGTTGAGTCACACTGGAGGATTAGATTTAGGCGCCACATGGAAATGGGAAATTAGCCTGTGGCGTGTGTGTGTGTGTGTGTGTGTGTGTGTGTGTGTGTGTGTGTGTGTGTATGTGTGTGTGTGTGTGTGTGTGTGTATGTGTGTGTGTGTGTGTGTGTGTGTGTGTGTGTGTGTGTGTGTGTGTGTGTGTGTGTGTGTGTGTGTGTGTGTGTGTGTGTGTGTGTGTGTCAGACCTGGGCAGAAAATAGTTGTATTTTGTAGTTTATTTGAAAATACCAACTTTTCAAGTACTCAAAGTAATCGAATATAGTTTATATACAGTTTCATCTAAAACGTATCTATTTTCTTTGATATTCAAACAAAGGTCTCAGAAAAACAAATAATATCTGAAAGCATTTTGAATCCCTCGCAGAAAACCAACTAATGTTTGAAGGTATTTGAAAACAAAAACAATTGCATTGGATGGCTGCCACATATTTGATGAAGTTACAACAGTTAGTTGAATCGTTGAATTGTTAGTTGAGTTGGTCTAAATGCATGATCAGAAGCACGTGGTTTGGAGGGCTCTTAGAAATGCATCTTAATATTGCATAAAGTCTAGAATGAAATACATGAGGGACATGGACTCACCACAACATTAAAGTAGACGACTTTTGCAGCTCCAAAATGTCTCACTCAATATTTTCATAATGAGTGAGACGAATGGCAGTACAGTAACACTTTACATGAAGTTTACATGTGTAGTAACGTTGTGATTATTACAATAACAACATTGTTGTTACATAGGACTTTGGGAATTGCTTTATAAGCACATAATAATGTCTCACTCGCCTCCCGAGTGGTGCAGCGGTCTAAGGCACTGCATCTCAGTGCTAGACACGTCACTACAGACACTGGTTCGTATTCCAGGCTGTATCACAACCGTCCGTGATTGGGAGTCCCATAGGGCGGCGCACAATTGGCCCAGCCTCGTATAGGTTTGGCCGGTGTAGGCCGTCATTGTAAATAAGAATTTGTTCTTAACTGACTTGCCTAGTTAAATAAAGGTTAAAATAATATATATATATATTTATATATATTACATAAGTGGAATAAGGAACAGTCACTATTCCTCTTGTGAACAGTGGTTACAACAACTCGCAGCTCATTGCTATGCAGTTCAAATGCAATGATCAATGTATTATGTCACAACATGCTACTAAAATGTTCCTCCAGAAGTTTCATTACACAGGCACACAAACAGTTTAAGGCCAGGCACCACATCCTAATAGGGAAATGTTGTTTTTTATCTTAATCATATCACAATCAACTTTTACCAGTTGCATGCAGACTCAAATAAAATACTTTTTGTTTTAAAATGTTTCTGAAATATTTGATTGAAATGTGCAAATGAGCCGATATCTAATTAAATATGCACCTAATTAGCATACGACTGAAAGCCGTTTTTCTGGACACTGGATGAAATCAGCCTAAATATTTTTATTTTATTTTGTTAAGATACTCCAGGACCCGGACTTGTCCGGAGTAGATTGTGGATAAAAACGTTTCGAATATTTCTATCTGTAAAGAGATGTTGAGATGTTTCTACAACTTGATTGGAGTCCAACTGTGGTAAATTCAATTGATTGAAAGTGATTTGTCTAAATAAGGTCCCATAGTTGACAGTGGATGTCAGAGCAAAAACCAAGCCATGAAGTCGAGGGAATTGTCCGGAGAGCTCCGAGACAGGATTGTGGCGAGGCAGAGATCTGGGGAAGGGTACCAAATCATTTCTGCAGCATTGAAGGTCCCCAAGAACACAGTGGCCTCCATCATTCTTAAATGGAAAAAGATTTGACCCTCCAAGACTCTTCCTAGAGTTGGCCGCCCGGGCAAACTGAGCAATTGGGGGAGAAGGGCCTTGGTAAGGGAGGTGACCAAGAACCCGATGGTCACTCTGACAGAGCTCTAGAGTTCCTCTGTGGAGATGGGAGAATCTTCCAGAAGGACAACCATCTCTGCAGCACTCCACCAATCAGGCCTTTATGGTAGAGTAGCCAGACGGAAGCCACTCCTCAGTAAAAGGCACATGACAGCCCGCTTGCAGTTTGCCAAAAAGCACCTAAAAACTCTCCGATCATGAGAAACTAGATTCTCTGATCTGATGAAACCACCATTGGTCATGTCTGGAGGAAACATGGGCTCCCGTGTGACGCAGAGGTCTAAGGCACTGCATCTCATTGCAAGATGTCACTACAGTCCCTGGCTCGAATCCAGGCTGTATCACATCTGGCCGTGATTGGGAGTCCCATAGGGTGGCGCACAATTGGCCCAGTGTCGTCCCGGATAGGCCGTCATTGTAAATAAGAATTTGTTCTTAACTGACTTGCCTAGTTAAATAAAGGTTCAATAAAACATTGAAAAACCTGGCACCATCCCTACTGTGTGGTGGTGGCAGCATCATGCTGTGGGGATGTTTTTCAGTGGCAGGGACTGGGAGACTAGTCAGGATCGAGGCAAAGATGAATGGAGCAAAGTACAACGAAATCCTTGATGAAAACCTGCTCCAGAGCGCTCAGGCGAAGGCTCAACTTCCAACTGGACAACAACCACAAGCAGACAGCCAAGACAATGCAGGATTGGCTTCGGGACAAGTCTCTGAATGTCCTTGAGGGACCCAGCCAGAGCCTGGACTTGAACCCGATTGAACTGGGGAGACCTGAAAATAGCTGTGCAGCAACACTCCCCATCCAACCTGACAGAGCTTGAGAGGATCTGCAGAGAAGAATGGGAGAAACTCCCCAAATACTGGTGTGCCAAGCTTGTAGCATCATACCCAAGAAGACTTGAGGCTGTAATCGCTGCTAAAGGTGCTTGAACAAAGTACTGAGTAAAGGGTCTGAATACTTCTGTAAATGTTTTTTTTCTTTGTCATTATGGGGTATTGTGTGTAGATTGATGAGCGGCAAAAAACTATTTAATACATTTGAGAATAAGGCTGTAACGTAACTAAATGTGGAAAAAGTCAAGGGGTCTGAATACTTTCTGATGGCGCTGTACATACAGTATGTACACATTTGTTTATTAAAATATATATCTAAAACAATTTAAATACCCATACACACTCATGCATGCACGCACGCACGCACACACACACACACACTTTCTTAAAATCTCTTCTATGTCCATGGCCAACCAGTGGCACTTTCCCATCCATTCCCAGATCATAAATACATATTTACAAAACACATAAAATTCCTTCCAGCCCGACATTACCGTGCACATAAAAATGTTGCCCTGCATAAATGTTTATCCTGCTGCTGGAGTGTTGAATGGCAGCCACTGTGAGGGAGTACGAAGAGCGTGAACGGAGGGGGACAAATTCTCTCTCCTTCTCTCCCCCCTCCTCACCCAGCCGTCCCCTCCGCACTCCATATGGTACCAATATATCTAAACACACGGGTATAGCCCCCCCCCCCCGTATAATGTTATTCCCACGTTCAGAAAATCCTCAACGATTTACTGTGTGTGTCCAATCCAATTAAGCCCTCCGTGGCCAACGTCTCAGTTCTTTGCTGCTCCTTCCAAGATGTAAATGCACCTGAACGATGTGGGCATCAAGGTTTACTGCAGAGGGCTAGGGGAGAGGAGAGAAGGAGGTGGAAATTATGGCAGTATAAGTAAGTGTGATATTTCTCAGGGTTCCAGCCCTCGCAGTCATACGAGTGGGAGCTGTTGTAAATCTGATGGTTCAATGTAACACTCTGTTAGCAGGGGGGGTGTGAGGTGGGGGGGGGGGGGGGTCACCTATGTGTCTCCAGCCATTCCTTATAGCCTTCAACCTTATAAAGGTTAGCTTGGCACTAATTACTCACACAGGGACAGCAGCCATATTCTCCTATAGCTTTACCCTGGCCTGCCCCTGGTGTGTGGGGTGAGAGACCCCTGGCAGGCTCACATTGAAGGGGCTTTACTGTATAAATATGGGGGTGTTATGAGGGGCCTAGCACCTCCTGTGATCCGTCTCTGTTCCCTGTGCGCTCCCATAATCCTGTTTTCATTCTAGACAAATATCAACCCTAGCCAGGACTTTAACCCTCTTTATGCCAACCAGGACCCTTTAAGACCCCACAGAGGTGTAGAGTCATGTTGGGAGGGTAAGGGTGACTGGGAGGACAGGGGGATAGGTTACATAAGGTCATATACCCTAGGTCATATGGATGCCAACTGCCTCGGGTCTCCTATCCCCAACCCCGCTTACCCCTCTCCTTCCCCTCCAGATGTCACCATGCTACGCCCCTCTTTCCCCAATAAGCATCAACCACAGACCCCCTCAGCAAGCTCAGTTGAAAGCCTCGGGATCCCTATCCAACACCGAACCAGACATCCAAACCACACCACGCCCAATAAAGCCATCTCTATGCCTGCTTTCAATTAGAAATTCGCCCACCCCCGCCTACCTGCCAAATCCAAGAGCACAATGGGTGCTCGTGCGTGTGTATTTGTGTCTTGCAGAGTGCCCGCACAGAGCCTTGCAAGACACACACACACAAACACACAAACACTTTAGCCACAGACTTTTGTGTGTCTTGCAAGGCTCTGTGTGTGTGTGTGTGTGTGTGTGTGTGTGTGTGTGTGTGTGTGTGTGTGTGTGTGTGTGTGTGTGTGTGTGTGTGTGTGTGTGTGTGTGGCTCTGACAGAGAGAGAGAGAGAGAGAGAGTGGGTCTGTGTCTTGCAAAGCCCCCCAGACACAGCAAAACTGGGATAACTATAGTTTTACCTATGCTTTACAGAAACTAACTATTTTTGAGGGGGGGGGGACAAAATGGGGGACAAAATGTTACTTTGGAGGTGACTGAACTATTACAATACACGTCTGAAAAAATTACTATTTAAATACACATCCCAAGGAAGTACTACTTTTTACAACTATTTGAATACACATTCCCAAAAATGACTACGTTTTAAAACTATACAGATCTCAGAAAGTAACTACTTTTTAGAAACTATTGGATTGGCTGCCATCAACTAATGGTAGGGTTGTATCTGGAACTGCATGTTGGAGATAGAAATAGAAACACAATCTCCAACACTATTCTAATCTACAGTATCTGACAGGCATATTGACACAATACATTTCTTGTAATGAACACGAGGGGAGACAGAGAGCTGGTTTCAAGCGCAGGGCGCAGCAGGTGTTTATTGCAAAGGACCACAGGAGGAAGCAGGTAGCTGGGTCCAGGGGCAGGCACAAGGTCGTACACAGGGCGTCCAAAAGAGCAACAGTACAGGCAGGGAAAAGGCTAGTAACGTAGACCGGGAGATCAGGCAATAGGTTGATAACAGGAAATCCGAGGAAATCCAGGAATCCAGGAAATCCGCTAAAGTACAGGCAGGGAAAAGGCAAAAGGCGTCGTTAGTGAGGCAGGCAAAAACTATCATACACGGGAGGAGTACAATCAGAGGAAACCCAGCGCTCTAAAAGCCGTGTCACAAAACAAATAATACCTCACAGTGATGGTGTGCAAAGACCTGAACTAAATAGTGTGTGATAATGACATACAGGTGTGTGAACAGGTGATGAGAATTCAGCTGATTGGGATCTGGAGAGTGAGCTGCGTTCAGGGGATCTACGTGTTTGAGAGTGTGAGCTGGAAAGTGAACTGCGTTCAGTGGATCTACGTGTTTGAGGGTGTGAGTTGGAAGCAGACATTACAGTACACCTCCCTCCATGGGCGTCTCTTAAACCAACGTACCTTTTGAAGGGTTAATAAATTGTCTTATGATATACTGTAAGGTCTCCTCCCAGGAGACCTCTGTGTGTGTGTTAACACCTGTTTTGAGTGTTGTGCCCTGCAGACACTATCAGAAGGCAGGAAACCGCCTACGCTCATACTCCTCCTGTCTTCGTTCCACTATGGCTGTCTGAGGTTCTGAGAATACGACTGATTTTCTGCAGGCCTGATGGAAAACGCCACCTGGCAGAGGATGCTTAGACTTATCTGTT
The DNA here is from genome assembly GCF_002021735.2 of Oncorhynchus kisutch. Taxonomy (NCBI): domain Eukaryota; kingdom Metazoa; phylum Chordata; class Actinopteri; order Salmoniformes; family Salmonidae; genus Oncorhynchus; species Oncorhynchus kisutch. Next base: position 50,120,077 of record NC_034190.2, on the reverse strand, counting down.
GTGAAACGTCACCTTATTATGAACCTATACCTATATAAGTTGCAGGATGTTTGGTTCTTATATAGACCTGATCATCTTTGAAGAAATTGACCAACATCTCAACACAACTGATTGGCTCAAACACATTAAGAAGGAAAGAAATTCCACAAATTCACGTTAAACAAGGCACACCTGTTAAGTGAAATTGCATTCCAGGTGACTACCTCATGAAGCTTGTTGAGAGAATGCCAAGAGTGTGCAAAGCTGGCATCATGGCAAAGGGTGACTACTTTTAAGAATATCAAATATAAAACATATTTTGATTTGTTTAACACTTTTGTGGTTAGTAAATTATTCCATATGTGTTATTTCATAGTTTTGATGTCGTCACTAAACCCTTGAATAAGTAGGTGTGTCCTAACTTTTTACTGGTTCTGTTGGTAAATAAGGTATTTCTGTTTTAAAATGTTAAGAGATTTGCAAACAGTTCTACAATCTTTTTTTCGAGTTGTAATTATCGGGTATTGTGTGTAGATTGCTGAGGATTTATTTTTCTTTAATCAATTTTAGAATAAGGCTGTAACCTATCAAAATGTGGAAAAAGTCAAGAGGTCTGAATACTTTCCTAAGGCACTGTACATACACTGAGTGTACTAAACATTAGGAACACCGGCTCTTTCCATGACATAGACTGACCAGCCGAATCCAAGTGTTAGACAATTGAGACGGATTGTGTATGTGTGCCATTCAGAGGGTGAATGGACAAGACAAAAGATTGAAGTGCCTTTGAACAGGGTATGGTAGTAGGTGCCAGGCACACAGGTTTGAGTGTGTCAAGAACTGCAACGTTGCTGGGTTCTTCACGCTCAACAGTTTCCTGTGTATATCAAGAATGGTCCTTCACCCAAAGGTCATCAAGCCAAAGGCAGGCCAGTGGTCGAAAACAGGTTATTGATGAAAGAGGACAAAGGAGTCTGACATGAATTAAGCAGAGCAACAGACGGGCTATGGTTAGGCAACTGACAGTCCATTACAACATTGGTTCCCGAAGACTCATAGAAGAGTGCACAACTCGTCGTACCTTGACACGAATGGGGTTTGGCAGCCGACGACCTTACAGAGTTCAATTTTTTTCCAGCAAAAAAACAAGTAACTGCGGTTGCAGTGGGCTAAGGAACAAAAGCACTGGACACTGGAGAATTGGAAAAACATTGCCTGGTCTGATGAATCCCGGGTTCCTGCTGTTTCACGCTGATGGGAGGACTAGGGTGTGGAGAAGTACATCAGTACATGCATCCATCATGCCGTGTGTCAACATTGCAGGCTGGTGGTGGTGGTGTGATGGTGTGGGGTGTGTTTTCATGGCATACATTGGTCCCCTTGATAAAAGTGGAGCAACGTTTGAATGCCACAGGACATCTGAACATCATAGCCAATCAGGTGCATCCCTTCATGGCAGCAGTGTATCCATGTGCTAATATAATGCTCCATGTCACAAGGCTAGGATTGTCCAGGAATGGTTCCATGAACATGACAGTGAATTCAGCTTACTGCAGTGGCCTGTCCAGTCACCAGATCTCAATCTAATTGAGAGTCTGTGGGATGAGATGGAACGAGCTGTTCAGAGTAGAGATCCACTACCAGCCAACTCGACACAACTGTGGGAAACATTGGAGTCAACATGGGCCAGCATCCCTGTGAAACACCTGGTAAGAGTCCATTCCCCGACAAATTGAGGCTGTTCTGAGGGCAAAAGGGGCGCAACTCAATATTGTTTTATATTTTTTGAATACCAACAAGAAACAGGATTACATAAAACATAACAAAACCAAGGAAAACAAGAATTAGAAATTTGCTTTCAGTTTTCTGCTCTCTTACAATTTCATAGTGTTTCCCATGGTTAATATGCACAATGCATGCAGACCAGACAGACAGAGACAGACAGACAGACAGACAGACAGACAGACAGACAGACAGACAGACAGACAGACAGACAGACAGACAGACAGAGACAGACAGACAGACAGACAGACAGACAGACAGACAGACAGACAGACAGACAGACAGACAGACAGACAGACAGACAGACAGACAGACAGACAGACAGACAGACAGACAGACAGACAGACAGACAGACAGACAGACAGACAGACAGACAGACAGACAGACAGACAGACAGACAGACAGACAGACAGACAGACAGACAGACAGACAGACAGTGCTGGTGTAATATAAGGAGGAGGAAAGGGATCACACTCTGATCCATACATCTATTGAGAGAGAGAATTCCCTTCCCTACAGCCTGGGGGAGAAAGGGATGAAGGGGGAGAGGAAACAGAGTTCCAGAGCTCCAAAAAAGAACAGATATTCCACAACTTGGTTTAGACTCCAAAATGAAGTTTGAAGAGTTGAGCGGCGTACAGAGCAGGGATGAAGGTTTAGTTTATAAAATCATCTCGGCACCAAAAGCAGTTCTGCATCAAAGTTAGCACTGCATGGAGAGGTGTGATCTACGCAGAGACGCTTTCACACTGCGCAGTACAGACAGGGCACAGGATCTGTACAGACAGGGCACAGGATCAGGACAGACCAGGGCACAGGATCAGTACAGACAGGGCACAGGATCAGGACAGACAGGGTACAGGATCAGTACAGACAGGGTACAGGATCAGTACAGACAGGGTACAGGATCAGTACAGACAGGGTACAGGATCAGTACAGACAGGGTACAGGATCAGTACAGACAGGGTACAGGATCAGTACAGAAAGGGTACAGGATCAGGACAGACAGGGTACAGGATCAGAACAGACAGGGTACAGGATCAGTACAGACAGGGTACAGGATCAGTACAGACAGGCTGGACCACATTATCCTTTGAACATGTCAGGAGTGGGTCCCCTGCACCAGCCAATACTCTGGGGGTGTGGAGGGGCAAAGGAGAAAGCCTGTTTCCAGTTGGGTTCCCAGTTGGGTTTTGATCTCTTTAACTGATCTAGGCCCAACAATATGCCCTTTCAGCGACACGCTCACTGGTCGCAGCTACATGTTTGCGTTTAGGCATTGCTGTGATCGGCCAGTTAGAGCCAGCCGGTGCCAGCTCCTTGGAGCCAGAATCCTTCTCTCTCGCTCCTCCCGCTTGGCTGGATTGAGGCTGATGAGCTTGAGCTGGTCAGTTCTGCTGCAGCGTTCCGCCAAGTAGCACCAACTTTTAAGGGAAAGGGGAGATGGAGACGCTTGACTGCGCGTCAGTGAAGCAGAAAGCTTTTTATATGTGTGTTTATAACTTAGGGCAGTCTGGAAAGAGTGAGGGAGAGGGGTGAGAGGGGGGAGAGCAAGAGAGAGAGAGAGAGAGAGAGAGAGAGAGAGAGAGAGATGGAGAGCAGGCATCAGCAGGGGAAGGGGACTGCTTTGCTGGGGAATGTCTGGTCTGGAGGAGAGAAATATATATATATATATAGAGAGAGAGACAGAGAGAGACAGAGACAGAGACAGAGACAGAGACAGACAGACAGACAGACAGACAGACAGACAGACAGACAGACAGACAGACAGACAGACAGACAGACAGACAGACAGACAGACAGACAGACAGACAGACAGAAGGGAGAGATGCCAAGCGGTCCCTGCCCCTGATGAGGGAAATAAGAGGTGCATATTTATAAATGTCAAGGTAACTCTTATTTGTCCTTTTTCTGTTTTGTCTTTTAGTGACCCACTCAAAGAAAACCATTACATGACAGGGTTACCATGCATAACTCTACATAACATAACCCAGTTTACCTCATTCTAAGGACTGGACCCAGCACTCTGCTATGTTTAGTTGGAAAAGGAACATTTCTTGAGACAAATTTAATTTGATTTGATAGAAGGTATCATGTACTTATAAGCAAAATGTTTTGGCTTTGGATTGGTTTATGTTCCCTCTCCTACTTTATGGGTTGTTACAGATTAGTCAGGACAACTCTTTGGTACTGTTATATTTGATCTACTGTATAACTGTATAACTGTATAACTGTAAACCCTGAAGGCTCCCAAAAGATCCAGTGCTCTGACTCAAACACACACACACACGCACACACGCACGCATGCACACACACACACACACACGCACGCACGCATGCATGCACACATACACACACGCACGCACGCACGCACGCATGCACACACACACGCACGCACACATGCACACACACACACGCACAGACACACACACACACACGCACGATCGCACACACACACGCACAGACACACACACACGCACAGACACACACACACACACTCACACACACGCACACACACGCACACACCCACTGCTAGACCACCCCTGTGTAACTCTAAAATGAAACAGACTTAAATATTGACATACATCACAGTCACTCAACACACAACACATTCTAGGCTCGCAAAGAAGCAGAGGGATACATACACACACAAACACACTGCCACCCTCCCTTTGACACACTTGATGAATGTCTTTCTGGATGGAGGGGGTAAACAAATAAACGTTGGGCACCATGATCTCTGGGTCAGGGGTTATAGGTCACGGTCAATGACGATGCTGCTCTGATCATCTGTGTTCAGGTCGTGAACTTATTATACGGCACAAATCACAGCGCAGCGTCATCCACATCAATGTCCTCCCTGAGCCAAATGTAATGGATTATCTACAGTACTTAACATGAAGATTATTGTTGCACATCATCACTACATTGGTTATCTTCTGTAACTGTTGCTGTTGGTAGAGTCAGAGTGGTGTGTTTGCCAGATTCCCAGATGTTTTAGATGGTGATGAAATCATCCATCTTGAGGGGAGATTATCCTGACATATCTCCCCACAGAGGGAGCACTACTCTGGGGCCCGGAGCCAGGGAACGATCCCTCAGTCCTCCCCGGTGTAGGCTAGCAGCCAGAGAGATCCTAGCCTATGTAAAGTAAGGGGCAGGAGGTCTATAGAGCCCCAAGAATAGATCCCTGAGGAGCTCCAAAGCTGTTCTGGAGAGATCTCAAGAATAGAACCTTGAGGAGCTTCAGAGCTGTTTTGGAGAGGTCCAAGAATAGATCCCTGAGGAGCTCCAAAGCTGTTCTGGAGAGGTCCGAGAATAGATCCCTGAGGAGCTCCAGAGCTGTTTTGGAGGAGGTCCAAAAATAGATCCCTGGGGAGCTCCAGAGCTGGTTTCAAAGTCCCTATCATACTGAACGTTACTGAGAGCACAGGTGGGGAATGTAAATTATATTGGGGAGGCAAGGGAGTAAAGGAGAGAGAGAGTAGCAACATGAGAGAGAGCAAGAGCGAGATGGTGGGATAAGGAACATTCTAGCTCAGGGGAGGGTTGAGAGAAGAAGGGGGAGTGTTGAGGAGGAGTGCATGTTAAAGGGAGTAGGGAATGCTCAAGGCTTATTTGAGGACAGGGAGTGGGAGGAGGATATGTTAGTGGGGGAGTCAGTAGTGAAAAGTGGAATGGCTGCTCAATGGGGAATAAAACCAGAAAGAATATATATAACAGTGAGTGCTTTATTCAAGCAAAACCACAATCCACAACTGTGAGACTGGGATGAGTCAAAGACAATAACCTCCCAGGCCCAGAGCAGCATGTTCAAATGACATGTATTGTTCACTCTCTCTCTCTTTGTTTGGGTCAGTACATGGATCTAAACATGCATTCTGGTAACACAAGATACGTGTTGTTTTTGACTGAGTATCAATAAACAGCGTTATTCAGTCTGACTATGTATGTGAGGCCAGTAGTTGTAGCATTGACTCCACAGTCCTCTGCTCCTCCTCCTCCCTCCCTCCCTCCCTCCCTCCCTCCCTCCCTCCCTCCCTCCCTCCCTCCCTCCCTCCCTCCCTCCCTCCCTCCCTCCCTCCCTCCCTCCCTCCCTCCCTCCCTCCCTCCCTCCCTCCCATGCTGCTGTGTTTAAAGGCACCGGTCAGCGGTCACTGCACAGGTCAGTCTGTAATCAGGGTCTGCTTAGAAGTGCGGCGACAACAGGGCTCATGAGCACCCCCTGACACCCCCATGGGGTCAAAGGTCAAATGTGACACGCCCAGTTCCACGAGCCTGAGTGTGGGGGCGGGGCGGGGGGGGGGGGGCAACCCAGGTGTCTGACAGGTAGGGTGGCAAGTACATTGTCTCATGAAATGCACATAGCTACACACACATCACAGTGTGTATGTACACGCATGTATGTTCTTCCATTTTCACTCAACACATCCGGACACATCTTCAGCCACTCTGCACCTGCACTATGATACTGTATATAGTGGTTTGTAGTAAAACCAGGTGTACTTTGTCTCTATCAGCCAAACGTGACTCAGCTCTCCTTCCTGTCCAGACTGTAGCTGCACACAGGCATGCACACACACTCCTGCTCACGCACACACAGGCACGAACACACACTCCTGCTCACGCACACACACTCCTTCTCACGCACACACAGGCACGCCCACACACTCCTCCTCTCAGGTTTTAATAATACAAAACCCTCTCTTCACCTTCAATCATCCCTCGCTCCTCTCCTCCCCTCTCTCCTCCCCAGCTCTGGGAGTGTACAGGGGGCAGGCTGAGGCAAGGCGGACTGTTGAGATAGATTCCAGAGGGGTCCCTGTGAAGAGAAGCAGCCTGTCGCCCCTGTCTGCTCCGATCCACTCCACTCCCTCCCAATCCCAGCATCCACGCTCAGCTCCAGAGAGGGATAAAACATTTATGAACCCCATCTTACTGCCCCTAGGCAAGGCCTGGCCACCGGCTGTGGCTCCCCTCCACCACCACCGCCTCCTCTAACTGGCAGGGCAGGGACTGTGGAGAACGTGCATGGGGAGCGGGCAGCTAGGTTATTATCGACACAGCGACGTCCCCTTCACTGAGAGCAGCCAACGGTCGGTACTCAGTCCATCGACGTGGGCATCTGAGTCACAGCACACGAACCCCAAATCATCCACATTTTACTCTCAATTACAGGGGGCCTTGGTAGTGGAGGGGGGAAAAGATATCGTGGACAGCGTTGCTAGGTTGTCCGGCATTGTGTTGTGGTTGTTTTCAGATTGCGTGCGTTTTAGCGTGTGATCCTGATGATAGCCGCCGTCAGACGGTCTGCATGGTCAACATGGCCTCGGTATGGCCTACATGTACGTGGAGAGGGTCATAAATAGACCAAGTGATAAATCATTCTCTCTCTCTCTCTCTCTCTCTCTCTCTCTCTCTCTCTCTCTCTCACACACACACACACACACACACACACACACACACACACACACACACACACACACACACACACACTGAACATAAGCAGTTCAACATTCTCTCTGCCATTCTCAATCATAGCTGGAGTACTGTTGGATAATTGGGGGAAAGTGATGCAATCTCAAAGAAGCTCCTATAGGATTTACATTTAACCCGAAAAATGTCTGGAACAATGTAACAATGTAACTCTGTCCAAAAGAAACAACATTTCTCCAAATATCCCCCTTCGATCATACAGTACATTCAACCATACACACATTTTTGTTGTTTCTGAACTTGGGTGTTCCAAAACATAAGGTTGCAAAGCTGTAGGATCCCTTATTTGGTTAAGAGGGTGTTCATTTTGTCCATTCCAATTAGGTGTTGCTATGGCTGAGCCAGCGCTGGAATACATTGCTTATGTTTAGGTTATGGGGACAAGAACGGTTCCATTTTGCGTTGATCTCTTAATCAAGGTGCAAATGCTACTCCCACTGGCATTGAATTCAAGTACAAGGGAAGGGGACCTATTTTCTGGTAGAAACCAGTTTCACCAAAGGCAGTGGATTTTCATTGCCCTGACACCTTGAATGCTTAGCCATAACCCCTCTGAGACCCCTGCTCATCTGGAGAGTGGAGGAGTACCCCCCCCCCCCCCCCCCAATTTAATTAAAGCACTGCACACGTTACAATAGCTCTCAAGGGGCAGTTCGCCCATGATGCGGACAGACCCAGTAATGCCACATTATTTTTGCGCACAGACCATGATAAATTAGACTATTCATTTAACTCCATTTCAGGTTCAAATACATAATCAGACATAGTTTTTATTAAGCAACATTCAATTACATCTCAATCGACTATTAAAAGAATCGAACCTATTTATTTATCACCTACAGAGGACTCCGGAGCATTTTCAGTTGAGATCGTGTCTGGTGAGAGGCGGATCGCTTGGTTGGAACGCTTCCCTTCACTGGGCTGCTGCGCGGCTCTCTTGCACCTCCAGAGAAAGGCGGGGTGAGTCTATCCGGTCTATCCCAAGCCCTGTCTAAAAACGGACTCCTTCGGACATCTGAGAAGGAAAAAAAATCTCCGGGGCTGGAGCAAAAAGGCTGTTCAGAGGGAAACGCGTGTTGAGACCATTCATATCTGAGACCATTACGCACGGAGTTCAGATACAGGATTGGCCGAGTCCTTCACGTTAATGACAATTTAGTTGAATCACTTTAAAAAAAATACAGTGATACAATCATTTAGAATAGAAATATTCATTTGTTACAGAGGTGAATTGCATGATTTCTAAAAACTCAAAGATCTATCGACAATTCAAAAGGACATTTCCAAGGAACCATGAAGGAATTATCAACTTTCTGCCACAGGGTGACTCTGGTTGCTCTACTTCTAACAACTGTCTCAGCTACCAAGACGAACGTACCACGACTCAGACTTTCATACAAAGGTAAAATACTAAATAAATGCATTTGATCACCTGTGTTTTCTGGTCAGTAGGACTAGGCTATATTGATTTATTTTGTAACATTTTCAAATGTTGATTTATTTTTAACGTTCTTTAAACCCTCTTGGGAGGGAAATGATGGGGAATAATTAAGTGATGTGTTTGACTCCTCATCTTAATTCAACTATGTGTCGTCGTTTGAAAATGCGTTTTGACAGAGTGCGCACAAGATGTTTGAACGTGTTCCGTAACATTATTTGATTAAGTTCATTAGGTTCATTAGGCTACTTTCTCCATGGCGTGTATGTGGATTATAGCCTACTGATTTTTATTCATTATGACCGTACCCACTCCCGGGTAAGCACTCATTTTAAGAATGTTTGCTCGTGTGTTGGTGTGTGTGTGCGCGCGCGCGTGTATGTGTACACAACACAGGTGTGAGTGCTCCCCACAGTGCAGATTCAAGCGCCATTAATTGTGGGCAACACTGCGATTGAGAGATCTCTGATTTTTTTCGGAAACCCTCCGAAAGTAAATGTGTAGCTAATATAGACCTATATAATAACGTTGTATTAGTAATAGGCCTACAACATTTTTTTTTAACAATGTTCTGAAATACACATGGACTAATGTCCTGTTGACCTGAACATTAGGCTACATTTGTTCATATGAACGAAAAACATGACGCATGTTTAAGGCCTATAAATCCAGAGAAACTCATTTCTTCCCCAAATAATATTTCGATTAAATGTAACTCAGTAATATATATCATGTAATTTCATAAACACGAATACATTTAATTGCTTTTATCCCATTGTGTCTGCATGTCAGGCACACCATTACAATAGTATTTTATTTGCAACACGCTTTTATCGCACAGGCCTATGCTTGATATCATTTGGGTGAGTTAAATATTTTCAGTTGCTCTGGCGTCTTGGAGGGTCTTGTCAAGTTGGGAAATTATTGTGTAAATATGGTTGATTGTGGACTACTTAGTTTGTTGGTTTTAACTTAACTTTGATAGATCGCCTACCTTTGGCCCTGAAGGGCGTTTGGTGTGTTTTCACCTCTTCGCCTTCGGGCACACCTTGGCGCCCGAGAAGTGTATTCAATTACTGCCAAGGCAATTACGTTTTATAGAGCGCGCGGTGCACGGCTGTTCAACACGGAAACCGGTAGGCTCTGTCTCGGCACACTCAGCGAGTAAAAATACAAAGATTAGTCATTCATTGTCTGACAACCACTTTCATTCAACTGCTGTTTTTTTTCTGCGGCTCGTGGTTTACAGCGGGAGAACGGTGGTCCTTGATCAGCCTCACAATGTTAGACATTTGGAACCGTGTCGGATTACGGTCCTAAATGCCTTGAATGTCTGGTAGCCTACCTAGAGTATCCTCATGACTCAGGCTGCCTGTATGGAGAGGTGCTTGGCTTGGCTGGACCAGAGTGTTGGAATTCCCTGGTCAGTGTTCACAAGCATGGCCCTTCCCCAGTCCAAGTGAGTCTGCAATTATTAGTGGTTAAAAATCAAAAAAGGATTTCCTCCTGTTGGAGTCGATGTTTTCATTAGAAAAGAATCACTCCATTTTTTTTCTCCATATCCTGTTGCAGGAAAAATGGCACATCGAACTGGCTTGTAAATTTCCCTGGTATTGACATCTTGACCATAGAGTTCAGTTAGTTTCCCCTGTTCAGACCCACTATATACCCCGAGGCATCATCCTTTCCCTGGGGCTTTACAGGTCATTTAGAAACAGGAAACATTGTAATTTTCTCATCTAATCAACTAGTAGGAGTTAAAGCAGGAAGGTGCACCGAGCAGCCCTACTTCCTCTAAATCACCACCACCACTTCTGCCCTCCATCTGTTACACCCCTCCATCCCTCCACCCCTCCACCCCTCCACCCCTCCATCCCTCCATCCCTCCACCCCTCCACCCCTCCATCCCTCCACCCCTCCATCCCTCCACCCCTCCATCCCTCCATCCCTCCACCCCTCCACCCCTCCATCCCTCCACCCCTCCATCCCTCCACCCCTCCACCCCTCCACCCCTCCACCCCTCCATCCCTCCATCCCTCCACCCCTCCACCCCTCCATCCCTCCATCCCTCCACCCCTCCATCCCTCCACCCCTCCACCCCTCCATCCCTCCACCCCTCCATCCCTCCATCCCTCCACCCCTCCATCCCTCCACCCCTCCATCCCTCCACCCCTCCACCCCTCCATCCCTCCACCCCTCCACCCCTCCATCCCTCCATCCCTCCACCCCTCCATCCCAACCCTTCCACTGCTTCACTCAAAGATTATCATCAGTTAGTTAATCCTCCAATCGGTTCCTCTGATCAGAGTCCCTCTCCCCCGTTCCCCTCCCCTCGGCTCCCTCTCGTTCTATTCTCCCGGCGGTATTGGTTGATCCCAGATATGGTGGTGCTCCTGCCTCTTGCTTCCTGCCTCCTGCTCTGTGTGTCAGACTGGAAAGATGGTCGGTGAGAGAGCAGACTGGATTTGTGATGGGAAGTGGGGAACAGCCCCTAAACCCCTGGCAGTGGGCTCGTAAAGTGTTTCTGGGGCTCCGGGTCGGGAGCCGGGTGTTTACGGGGGTTCTCAGGGGGTGTCATCGTAGCCCCAGGTCTGTTCTGTGCGTTGCAGCTGAGCGTTTGTAGATGGAGCCCCCCACAGTCCCTCTGTCTCCTCTTCTCCCACCATGTCCCCTTCCTCCCCCTCCCCATCAATCATATGCAGACCTCAGGAGGATAAATATGCCCGGGCAGTGGACACACTACTCACAAACACACACACACACACGCACACACACACACACAAACACACACACACACACACACACACACACACACACACACACACACACACACACACACACACACACACACACACACACACACACACACACACACACACACACACACACACACACACACACACACACACACACACACACACACCTCTCTCTCTTGCTCGCATGTACACGAACACAAGAACACAGACAAACACACTGCTCCTCATCATCACCCATTTTGAAAGTGCTGCAGATGGAGGAGCTGCTTGTTTTAGTTGACATGAATGAAGGAGTTTGTTTTTACAGTGTTGCCCAGATGTTGTTCCAGGGGGATTTAGAAGTCTCTCTCTCTCTCTCTTGCTCTCTCTCTCTCTCGCTCTCGTTCTCTCTCGCTCTTGCTCTCTCTCTCTTCTTCCTTAAGTGCTCCCAGGCTTCTGGAAGAAAAAAAGATTCTCAGAAACTGGGCCAGTTGGCTCATCGCACCAAAGAACTGTATACTGTACAGCGCTGAGAAATTGGAGCGAGAGTTTGAAATACGGAGTGAACTTTTGGTTCTATGACACGGATTGACAGAATTGGGTTGGACTGTAGCTCCGGCTGGCATTGCCCCTCAACTCAACTCCAGTTGTTATGGAATTCGTTTAGGAAATCAAAAGCTCAAGAAAGTCTGAGGAGATGTTCTAGATTATCTACCATTGAGTCTGTTCCAGTATATCCCAAAACAAGATGGCCGCCTTGCTGCTACAATACAGGGATGGTGACAGTGGCAGGTACAGTGCATTCGGAAAGTATTCAGACCCCTTCCCCTTTTCCACATTTTGTTACATTACAGCCTTTGCTATGAGACTCGAAATTCAGCTCAGGTGCATCATAGTTTCAATTGATCATCCTTGAGATGTTTCTGGACATTATTTGGATTTGGAAAGGCACACACCTGACTATATAAGGTCCCATTATTGACAGTGCATGTCAGAGCAAAAACGAAGCCATGCGGTAGAAGAAATTGTCCGTAGAGCTCCGAGACAGGACTGTGTCGAGGCACAGATCTGGGGAAGGGTACCAAAAAATGTCTGCAGCATTGAAGGTCCCCAAGAACACAGAGGCAGCCATCATTCTTAAATGGAAGAAGTTTGGAAGAGCTGGCAGCCCGGCCAAACTGAGCAATCGGCGGAGAAGGGCCTTGGTGAGGGAGGTGACCAAGAACCTGATGGTCACTCTGACAGAGCTCCAGAGTTCCTCTGTGGAGATGGGAGAACCTTCCAGAAGGACAACCATCTCTGCAGCACTCCACCAATCAGGTTTTTATGATAGAGTGGCCAGATGGAATACACTCCTCAGTAAAAGACACATGACGGCCTGCTTTTAGCTTGCCAAAATGCACCTAAAGGACTCTCAGACCATGAGAAACAAGATCCTCTGGTCTGATGAATGCAAGACTGAACTCTTTGGCCTGAATGCCAAGCGTCATGTCTGGGGGAAACCAGGCACCATCCCTATGGTGAAGCATGGTGGTGACAGCATCATGCTCTGGGGATGTTTTTCAGCATCAGAGACTGGGAGACTAGTCAGGATCGAGGGAAAGATGAATGGAGCAAAGTACAGAGAGATCCTTGATGAAAACCTGCTCCAGAGCACACAAGACCTCAAACTGGGGTGAAGGTTCACCTTCCAACAGGACAATGACCCTAAGCACACAGCCAATACAATGCAGGAGTGGCTTCGGGACAAGTCTCTGAATGTCCTTGAGTGGCACAACCAGAGCCCAGACTTGAACCCCTTCGAAAATCTCTGGAGAGACCTGAAAATAGCTGTGCAGCGACGCTCCCCATCCATCCTGACAGAGCTTGAGAGGATCTGCAGAGAAGAATGAGAGAACCTCCCCAAATACTGGTGTGCCAAGCATCATACCCAGGAAGACTCCAGGCTGTAATCACTGCCAAAGTAAAGAGTCTGAATACTTATGTAAATGGTGTATTTCAGTTTTTAAAATTGTATAAACTGTTTTTGCTTTGTCATTATGGGGTATTGTGTGTAGATTGATGAGGGGGAAAAAAACTATTGAATCCATTTTAGAATAAGGCTGTAACGCAACAAAATGTGGACAAAGTCAAGAGGTTTGAATACTTTCAGAATGCACTGTAGCTAGCTGCCGACGCCCGACACCTCAGAGCTGTCATCTCTGCTGTTATCACACTCTGTGGCGTTCTGACACACGTGTGTGTCTGGTGACTGAGCCTTGCTGAAGTGTCACCATGTCTGCCTCCTTAATGCCTAAACTTAACCATGGAGTTTGTTTTGTTTTAAACCTATCCTAAACCTTCACCCTTAACTTAACCATTCAGAATTAGTGCCTGAACTTAACCATTCAGAATTAGTGCCTGAACTTAACCATTCAGAATTAGTGCCTGAACTTAACCATTCAGAATTAGTGCCTGAACTTAACCATTCAGAATTAGTGCCTGAACTTAACCGTCGAAATGTTGAATTTATGGACAAAGGTTGGATTCTGCCGTGAGACGGAGGAGAGGAGAGAGGGAGAGGAACCCACGAGAGGTGTGAGAGAGAAGAGGGGGAGGTTAGGGAAATGAAAGAGAGAACGGAAGAGTCTAAGAAGATGTAGAGAAAGGGACTTATTATTTGTTCCACTTGTCAGACCTATGGGCGCTCTCTGGACAGTTTCAACTGACCTGAGCCCTAGGACCATGCCCCAGGACTACCTGACATGATGACTCCTTGCTGTCCCCAGTCCACCTGGCCATGCTGCTGTTCCAGTTTCAACTGACCTGAGCCCTAGGACCATGCCCCAGGACTACCTGACATGATGACTCCTTGCTGTCCCCAGTCCACCTGGCCATGCTGCTACTCCAGTTTCAACTTCCACCTGACTGTGCTGCTGCTCCAGTTTCAACTGTTCTGCCTTATTGTTATTCGACCATGCTGGTCATTTATGAACATTTGAACATCTTGGCCATGTTCTGTTATAATCTCCACCCGGCACAGCCAGAAGAGGACTGGCCACCCCACATAGCCTGGTTCCTCTCTAGGTTTCTTCCTAGGTATTGGCCTTTCTAGGGAGTTTTTCCTAGCCACCGTGCTTCTACACCTGCATTGCTTGCTGTTTGGGGTTTTAGGCTGGGTTTCTGTACAGCACTTTGAGATATCAGCTGATGTACGAAGGGCTATATAAATAAATTTGATTTGATTTGATTTGATTTGACTCTGGCGAACCTGATGTGTGCTTCTTCATGACCATAAAGGAAATTAGATTGAGGTGAAGTTGAGAAGAAATGATTTATTGGCAGGGCAGATCTTCATTTTTTTTTTATGCCCCATCAAGACAAAGTGAAAACAGGTGGGGCTATAAACCATACCCACCTAGATGCAACCACTCTTCAGACAAGCCCAGCCCCCCCGCCCCAGTAGCTCCTACTCCTAGTCAGGGCAGGTCAGTGTGACTGTGGAGTAATGGATTACACAGCCATGGATCTCAGTCAGGGGAGGCCTGAACAATGCATCATTGTGTCTGTAGCGTTGGCTATAACTGGGAGCTATCCACTGCCTCCAATTAGGTAATAAGGCCTGGCAACACGCCTTCCTCTCCCCGTCTCCCCACAGTGCCACATCTGGTAGGGGTCTGGGCTTTCCGTCCATGACAGCCATGCACCGTATTAAGTGGAGAGTAATCTGATGTTGAGATGCGTTCCGATTTGGTGTTCAGATGTGGTTCTGATAAGGTACAGTTACTGTACTGTGTTTGTCTGTCCAAGTCACCATGCCTTCGGCCATTCTGTTTGGAGTCATGTCCATCTGGTTCATATCGCTTTGACACACACAACACACACACGCACACACACACACACACGCACGCACGCATGCATGCACGCACACGCAGTGATTAATCCCTTGGTCTGTTTCTTTAACCTCTCTGTAGATCATTGTCTGGGGAGCCATTAGAGTCCAGCTGAGCCGCAGCATGACACAAGCTAGAGCAGTAAGCATTGAGAGCAGCAGGGTCAGTGTGGCAGGCCTGACTCTATAGGACGAGTGTGTGTTAAGGGCATGTTAGAGCAAAGAGAGGGATTGGTGGAGGCATGAATGGAGGGGACGGTGAAATAACGATGGAAGGGGGATGTAAGGAGGTAACGGCGG
Organism: Oncorhynchus kisutch; assembly: GCF_002021735.2. Taxonomy (NCBI): domain Eukaryota; kingdom Metazoa; phylum Chordata; class Actinopteri; order Salmoniformes; family Salmonidae; genus Oncorhynchus; species Oncorhynchus kisutch. Next base: position 50,104,476 of record NC_034190.2, on the reverse strand, counting down.
GAAAAAGAGGTGAGCGGATGAAAGGGAGGGGAGAGCAGGGGAAGATAGAGGGATGTAAGGGAGGGGAGAGCAGGGGAAGATAGAGGGATGTAAGGGAGGGGAGAGCAGGGGAAGATAGAGGGATGTAAGGGAGAGGATGGGAAGATAGAGGGATGTAAGGGAGGGGAGAGCAGGGGAAGATAGAGGGATGTAAGGGAGGGGAGAGCAGGGGAAGATAGAGGGATGTAAGGGAGGGGAGAGCAGGGGAAAGATAGAGGGATGTAAGGGAGGGGAGAGCAGGGGAAGATAGTGGGATGTAAGGGAGGGGAGAGCAGGGGAAGATAGAGGGATGTAAGGGAGAGGATGGGAAGATAGAGGGATGTAAGGGAGGGGAGAGCAGGGGAAGATAGAGGGATGTAAGGGAGGGGAGAGCAGGGGAAAGATAGAGGGATGTAAGGGAGGGGAGAGCAGGGGAAGATAGAGGGATGTAAGGGAGGGGAGAGCAGGGGAAAGATAGAGGGATGAAAGGGAGGGGAGAGCAGGGGAAAGATAGAGGGATGAAAGGGAGGGGAGAGCAGGGGAAAGATAGAGGGATGAAAGGGAGGGGAGAGCAGGGGAAAGATAGAGGGATGAAAGGGAGGGGAGAGCAGGGGAAAGATAGAGGGATGTAAGGGAGAGGAGAGCAGGGGAAGATAGAGGGATGTAAGGGAGGGGAGAGCAGGGGAAAGATAGAGGGATGTAAGGGAGGGGAGAGCAGGGGAAAGATAGAGGGATGAAAGGGAGGGGAGAGCAGGGGAAAGATAGAGGGATGAAAGGGAGGGGAGAGCAGGGGAAAGATAGAGGGATGAAAGGGAGGGGCGAGCAGGGGAAAGAGGGATGAAAGGGAGGAGAGAGCAGGGGAAAGATAGAGGGATGAAAGGGAGGGGAGAGCAGGGGAAAGATAGAGGGATGAAAGGGAGAGGATGGGAAGATAGAGGGATGAAAGGGAGGGGAGAGCAGGGGAAAGATAGAGGGATGAAAGGGAGGGGGAGAGCAGGGGAAGATAGAGGGATGAAAGGGAGGGGAGAGCAGGGGAAAGATAGAGGGATGAAAGGGAGGGGCGAGCAGGGGATGGATAGAGGGATGAAAGGGAGGGGAGAGCAGGGGAAAGATAGAGGGATGAAAGGGAGAGGATGGGAAGATAGAGGGATGAAAGGGAGGGGAGAGCAGGGGAAGATAAAGGGAGGGGAGAGCAGGGGAAGATAGAGGGATGTAAGGGAGAGGATGGGAAGATACAGGGATGTAAGGGAGGGGAGAGCAGGGGAAGATTAAGGGAGGGGAGAGCAGGGGAAGATAGAGGGATGAAAGGGAGAGGATGGGAAGATAGAGGGATGAAAGGGAGGGGAGAGCAGGGGAAAGATAGAGGGATGAAAGGGAGGGGAGAGCAGGGGAAAGATAGAGGGATGAAAGGGAGAGGATGGGAAGATAGAGGGATGAAAGGGAGGGGAGAGCAGGGGAAAGATAGAGGGATGAAAGGGAGGGGAGAGCAGGGGAAAGATAGAGGGATGAAAGGGAGAGGATGGGAAGATATAGGGATGAAAGGGAGGGGAGAGCAGGGGAAAGATAGAGGGATGAAAGGGAGGGGCGAGCAGGGGAAAGAAAGAGGGATGAAAGGGAGGGGAGAGCAGGGGAAAGATAGAGGGATGAAAGGGAGGGGAGAGCAGGGGAAAGATAGAGGGATGAAAGGGAGGGGAGAGCAGGGGAAAGATAGAGGGATGAAAGGGAGGGGAGAGCAGGGGAAAGATAGAGGGATGAAAGGGAGGGGCGAGCAGGGGAAAGAGGGATGAAAGGGAGGAGAGAGCAGGGGAAAGATAGAGGGATGAAAGGGAGGGGAGAGCAGGGGAAAGATAGAGGGATGAAAGGGAGAGGATGGGAAGATAGAGGGATGAAAGGGAGGGGAGAGCAGGGGAAAGATAGAGGGATGAAAGGGAGGGGCGAGCAGGGGAAAGAAAGAGGGATGAAAGGGAGGGGAGAGCAGGGGAAAGATAGAGGGATGAAAGGGAGGGGCGAGCAGGGGAAAGATAGAGGGATGAAAGGGAGGGGAGAGCAGGGAAAGATAGAGGGATGAAAGGGAGGGGAGAGCAGGGGAAAGATAGAGGGATGAAAGGGAGAGGATGGGAAGATAGAGGGATGAAAGGGAGGGGAGAGCAGGGGAAGATTAAGGGAGGGGAGAGCAGGGGAAGATAGAGGGATGAAAGGGAGAGGATGGGAAGATAGAGGGATGAAAGGGAGGGAAGAGCAGGGGAAGATAAAGGGAGGGGAGAGCAGGGGAAGATAGAGGGATGAAAGGGAGAGGATGGGAAGATAGAGGGATGAAAGGGAGGGGAGAGCAGGGGAAGATAAAGGGAGGGGAGAGCAGGGGAAAGATAGAGGGATGAAAGGGAGAGGATGGGAAGATAGAGGGATGAAGGGGAGGGGAGAGCAGGGGAAAGATAGAGGGATGAAAGGGAGAGGATGGGAAGATAGAGGGATTGAAAGGGAGGGGAGAGCAGGGGAAAGATAGAGGTATGAAAGGGAGGGGAGAGCAGGGGAAAGATAGAGGGATGAAAGGGAGAGGATGGGAAGATATAGGGATGAAAGGGAGGGGAGAGCAGGGGAAAGATAGAGGGATGAAAGGGAGGGGCGAGCAGGGGAAAGAAAGAGAGATGAAAGGGAGGGGAGAGCAGGGGAAGATAGAGGGATGAAAGGGAGGGGAGAGCCAGGGGAAAGATAGAGGGATGAAAGGGAGGGGCGAGCAGTAGAAAGATAGAGGGATGAAAGGGAGGGGAGAGCAGGGGAAAGATAGAGGGATGAAAGGGAGAGGATGGGAAGATAGAGGGATGAAAGGGAGGGGAGAGCAGGGGAAGATAGAGGGATGAAAGGGAGAGGATGGGAAGATAGAGGTTTGAAAGGGAGGGGAGAGCAGGGGAAGATAAAGGGAGGGGAGAGCAGGGGAAGATAGAGGGATGAAAGGGAGAGGATGGGAAGATAGAGGGATGAAAGGGAGGGGAGAGCAGGGGAAGATAAAGGGAGGGGAGAGCAGGGGAAAGATAGAGGTATGAAAGGGAGGGGAGAGCAGGGGAAAGAGGAATGAAAGGGAGGGGAGAGCAGGGGAAAGATAGAGGGATGAAAGGGAGGGGCGAGCAGGGGAAAGATAGAGGGATGAAAGGCAGGGGAGAGCAGGGGAAAGATAGAGGGATGAAAGGGAGGGGAGAGCAGGGGAAGATAGAGGGATGAAAGGGAGGGGAGAGCAGGGGAAAGATAGAGGGATGAAAGGGAGGGGGGAGCAGGGGAAGATAGAGGGATGAAAGGGAGGGGAGAGCAGGGGAAAGATAGAGGGATGAAAGGGAGAGGATGGGAAGATAGAGGGATGAAAGGGAGGGGAGAGCAGGGGAAAGATAGAGGGATGAAAGGGAGAGGATGGGAAGATAGAGGGATGAAAGGGAGGGGAGAGCAGGGGAAAGATAGAGGGATGAAAGGGAGGGGAGAGCAGGGGAAGATAGAGGGATGAAAGGGAGGGGAGAGCAAGGGAAAGATAGAGGGATGAAAGGGAGGGGAGAGCAGGGGAAAGATAGAGGGATGAAAGGGAGGGGAGAGCAGGGGAAAGATAGAGGGATGAAAGGGAGAGGATGGGAAGATAGAGGGATGAAAGGGAGGGGTGAGCAGGGGAAGATAAAGGGAGGGGAGAGCAGGGGAAGATAGAGGGATGAAAGGGAGAGGATGGGAAGATAGAGGGATGAAAGGGAGGGGAGAGCAGGGGAAGATAAAGGGAGGGGAGAGCAGGGGAAAGATAGAGGTATGAAAGGGAGGGGAGAGCAGGGGAAAGAGGAATGAAAGGGAGGGGAGAGCAGGGGAAAGATAGAGGGATGAAAGGGAGGGGCGAGCAGGGGAAAGATAGAGGGATGAAAGGCAGGGGAGAGCAGGGGAAAGATAGAGGGATGAAAGGGAGGGGAGAACAGGGGAAAGATAGAGGGATGAAAGGGAGGGGGAGCAGGGGAAGATAGAGGGATGAAAGGGAGGGGAGAGCAGGGGAAGATAGAGGGATGAAAGGGAGGGGAAAGCAGGGGAAAGATAGAGGGATGAAAGGGAGGGGGGAGCAGGGGAAGATAGAGGGATGAAAGGGAGGGGAGAGCAGGGGAAAGATAGAGGGATGAAAGGGGAAGGGAGGAATGGCTCAGAGTTGAGCACCTGAGGGTCAGACACAGAGTCCCTTTCAGCAGGCAGGGTTGAGGGTTCGAGGCCTAACAAAGTGTCATTGATCATCTGTCATGTAGATTAGTTCTCCCCTGTCCACAAGAGGGCTAGCAATGTGTGTGTGTGTGTGTGTGTGTGTGTGTGTGTGTGTGTGTGTGTGTGTGTGTGTGTGTGTGTGTGTGTGTGTGTGTGTGTGTGTGTGTGTGTGTGTGTGTGTGTGTGTGTGTGTGTGTGTGTGTGTGTGTGTGTGTATTAGTCCGAGAGAGAGAGTGTCTATGCAAGTCTGTAGTCTGTTTCTCTTTATACACATTATACAGTCTCTGTGTGTCTGTGTATTTGATTGTGTGTATATAAAGAAACATTTCCATCCTGGATGGACAATAAAGTTGTATTCTATTCTATATGTGAGTATAAATACGTCACCCTTGTTAAGTGTATTTGTGTTTTCATCTCCAGGGCTCAGTTCTGTCTGACCAGCGTGTCTAAGTGAGCCCTTGACAGTGCATTGTGGGAAGAGCTAGCCAATATAAACCCCAGTGTCCGGAGAAATGACAACGCTGTCCATGCGTGGAACAAATTACACAAATGGCTGCAGTCCAGGGGGTTAAATCTATTTATCTGATCCGTTCCCACAATCCCACCCCATCCCCCTGTCATCCACCTCTCCAAACCTTCTACGTCCTTTTGTCTTCAAGTGGTTTCATTTCATAACGGGGACAGCCGTGCCGGGAGTTGCTGTGCCATCTTAAAGATGGATGCCAGGGGTTTGAAGTGGGCTCTTTCTTTCTTTCTTTCTTCATAAAAGGCTCTCCCTCCCCTCGGGTTGGGTAAACAGCTCAGACCTCTGCTGTGCAGTTCACTGGAGAACGAGAGAAAGCGAGAGAGACATAGACAGAATGAGGGAGAGGGAGGGAGCGGGAGAGAGAGAGAGAACTGTGGTCCTGCTTGGCCCATAGCACAGGCAAAGAAAGAAAGAGAGAGAGAAAAAGATCCATGAGTCGAGGGAGAGGGAGGAGTATTTATGTTAGGGTATGAAAAGCTATACCTAAAGCAATACGGGCTCTCATAGCTACTCTACTAGGGGTTAGCAGGGTTTGTATATTTTTTCTGACTGCTGCTGGGGTTGGCCCTTGCTGCCTGCTGGTGCAAGCTGGCCCGGTGAGAGAGTTAGTGAGCGGGGCTACAGTTTCAACTGGGGCTGCAGGGCCCGTGGTCCTACGGGTCCCATGGGGCTCGGAAACTAGGGGTGGTAGTATTGACAGGAATGTCTAAATGCTAGGGGGGGGGGGTGTACGTAAACACAGGTCTTTGCCCTCCCCCTTCCCCCACAATAATACTGTAATTACACTGATTGGACGTCACATCTACCGTTGTCCTCTGACTCTGATTTCTCCTATTTGGCTGACGTTCAGCGCAGTGAACACAGGAAGCGGAGAACGTTCTTCTTCCCTTTTGGCAAATGAGACAACAGAGGATTTGGTGGAAGGAAGGCCCTGCGTTCTCCCTGGGTTGGTCTGGGTGAGAGGCTACGTGTGGATGTCATGATGAGTGTTGGAATAAAGAATGGACTTGAGATGGTGTCAGAATGTTGTTTGCATGTGTGTATGTGAGTGGGTTAGCGTAACGTGGGTGTATCCGTGTGTCTACCCGTGTGTCTACCCGGGTTATTGCACTAGAGATCCACTGCTGGCGAGTCTGGCTGTGGGCCAGTTGAAGGTGAGCAGGAGAACGCCTGGGGTGATGGGAACTCCCTCTGAGAGCGTTCACAGCGCAGACAGTCCGTGTCGCTCACAGTGATGTCAGCTGCTATGAACAACCCCCCCCCCCCGCGCTGTCAGCTGCACTGCCTCCGCAATCAATTAGTTCCACCCAGGAGCTGCTGACAGGAAGTGCCAAGAGCAACATCACCCGCTGCACATTCTATAATTATTACAGGGAACACACGCACATCCACACAGATGCACGCATGCATACACACACACACACACACATGCACACACACACACACACACAAGCACACGCACGCGCACGCACACGCACACACACACACACACACACACACTGCGCCCATTACCTCAACGCTCCTGGCGATTGTATAGGCTGCAGTTAACTGATACCTGAGCCAATACTCCATACAGACGATGTGGTGTGTGTGTGGACACTTGTGTGTCCATCCCTAGATGAGTGTGTGTGTATATGCATTCGTTAATTAAGAGAGTGCTTCAACATTGGGCGCTGCCTGCCTGCCGCTGATAGAGTGAGCCAGCTGGTACAGACCAGGGAGCCTGCCTGTCTGCTAGAGTTGACGAGGGTAATTTCTTCATTACATAGAGAGGAGGAGGGAGACTTTCTCCGCTGGGTCTGGCAGGACTAGATTGGACTGGGCCTTCCAGGACCCCACTAGACCCTCCAGAAGTGTCCTGGTTCTGTTTTTTCTGACCCACCTTGTTGGGAAGCACTAGAACGCTTAACAGACGATCGCCCACTTCGTTGGGACGTATCATCAAGTCCCTGTCCCATTTCACGGCCCTCCCTGTTAGCCATTTACACTTCAGCCCCAATTCCCCCATAATGCCTGGTTTAGGGTATTTTATGAGCACTGCGTGTGAGCCAGCAGGGTTTGGACTGGGTTTGGGGGCGAAACCTCTATCTACTGTGAAAGTTTACAGTGAATTGGCCGTCCTTTTGATAAGGGGGTTGATTGGAGTCCGGGATGCTGAGGTCACCCTCTCCGCCCCTCTCTCCCTTCTCTCCACCGGCCTGTTGGTTGACTCTGTGGGGTAATTGTATGACTCTGCTCAGATAGGCGTCCTGAGACGACTGATAAGAGAGAGGTTCCAAGATGTGTGTGTGTGTGTTTGCGCACACGTGCGCCCCTGTGTGTGCGCGCGTGTGTGTTTGTGTGTGCCTGTGTGTGCGTGCCAGTGGATCCATTCTGACAGAGCCCTGGCAGTGGTTTGAAGAATGGACTTTATCAGTGTTAACCTCAGGGCCCGCAGGGCCGACTTCTGTCTCCACCGAGGACGTTTACAACGCAGAGGTCAAACATTCATCATGTGTGGTCATAGACATAGAATGACTAGCGTGTTTTTTTTAAGAAGCAAAAAAAATAAACGAGCTTAGGAGCAGAGGATCGGCCCAATGCACGGTCTCTGTCAAACAGACGAACAAGCACACACTCACACACATGCCGCGTGGAGTTACTCCATGTAATGCCGTGGGGGAGGACGACGTTAAAGCCAGGCCACCACCAGTGGGCAGAGTAACCCAGAGTGGTGTGTGTCCCCAGCCAAGACAAACACCTGACTTCTGTCCCATAGACACAAAGACCCCTTTATAGACCCCATTCAGATCCCCAGTCCCCATACACAGTGTATAATCTAGGAAAGAGCAGCTAGGGGGATGAAATATGGCACATGCTGTTCTGTGAAGGTGTGTGTGTGTGTGTGTGCGCGTGTGTGCGTGCACGTGTGTGTGTGTGTGTGTTTGCGTGCGTGCGTGTGTGTGTGTGCGTGTGTGTGTGTGTGTGTGTGTGTGTGTGTGTGTGTGTGTGTGTGTGTGTGTGTGTGTGTGTGTGTGTGTGTGTGTGCGTGAGTGTGTGTGTGTGTGTGTGTGTGTGTGTATGATTCTACGGTCAGTTATATATGACAGGCCCGGAGATGGCGGGGGACGCGTGGACAGGAAACACAGGGCTTTCCTGTGTCACAGGCATCTGTTATGGGGCAGGTTGACACGGATAATGGTGGCAGTCCTGCCAAGTGGGTCCCTTGTGGGTCCGGCCAAAAAGGAGGGGGTGGGTAGTCTGGACAGTGGAGGAGATGGGGAGGGAGTGGGAGAAGATGGAGGAGGAGGTAAGATGGCTGACTTGTGTGTAGACTCAGATTCCCAGCATTCTTGGCGCACAGCAATAATATACAGCAGTGCTAATACAAGGAACACTGGCCTGGGGAGTCTTTTAAAGGGTGCAATGAATGACTCTCTCTCTCTCTCTCTCTCTCTCTCTCTCTCTCTCTGTGTGTGTGTGTGTGTGTCGTCCTATGTGTGTTATCTGTGGTGTGTGTGTGTGTGTACTAACCGCCAGGTGTGTGGAGACAGCGAAGGTGTGTGTGTGTGTCTATCTGCCTTTTGCATGTGAAAAAAACTTGTCAGATGGAGGAGATAGGGGGAGAGAGGTGTGGGAGAGATGTGGCGATGACAGGTGTGAGATTGAGACAAGGAGAGAGAAGGGATTTGAACTGTACCATGAAGAACGAGTGAAGGAGAGAAGAGAGAGAGAGAGTGAAGGGTGCATGGTGTGGCCTTTGGAGTCTAACGGGCCTCAGATGTGCCCGCCTCCTCCTCCCCTCGCCCCTCAAACCCTCATCCCTCGCCCTGAGCTCAGAATAACTCCTCCAGGCACTCCTAAACACACTAACGACTAAACCTCAATTTGTTCCTTGTAGAAGAGACAATCAAATACGAGAGCCTTGAGGGCTCCCTCATATTCCCCATCCTCCTCTCTCTGTCCCTTTCTTTCTCTCTCGCTCTCTTCACCTTAGTCTCTCCTTCTCACGCTCTTCCAATCGTTGTTTTTCTGTCTAAACACTGAAATAATACCGCTAGATTGGGGTTCTTTTTAAGACAAAATCCATCCCTCAGAAAATATCTTCACATACACAGCTGTGTGGATGATGGATGGAGGATGGAAATGTTGGACTTTAAGCTATGTGGCTAAGGTTTTCAGAGGATCTGTATTGAATGCAATGTCGCGGTAAGATAATACTGTGTGTGTGATTGGATGTTATGGTTACAAGACCGAGAATGTGGAATATTGCACGTTGATGATTTTGGTAGTTGTTGTCCCAGTCCTGGAGTTGGTTAGAGGTTTTATTCATTACAGATCAAAGCTCTTGTGGCTGGTGGCACTGTGTACCACTAAGGTAGCGTTGTCTGGGTCAATGGGGGTGTGGTTGGCACACATAGAGATTGTCTGAGTTGGTCTGGGTTAGTTGGTCTGGGTTAGTCTGAGTTGTCTGGGTTAGTCTGGGTTGGTCTTGGTTAGTCTATGTTGATCTGGGTTGGTCTTGGTTGGTCTTGGTTAGTCTAGGTTGGTCTGGGTTGATCTGGGTTGGTCCGGGTTAGTCTGGGTTGATCTGGGGGGGTCTGGGTTGATCTGGGTTGGTCTGGGTTGTGTCTGTGTTGGTCTCAGTTAGTCTGGGTTAGTCAGTGTTGGTCTGGGTTAGTCTGGGTTGATCTGGGTTGGTCTGGATTGGTCTGGGTTGTGTCTGGGTTGGTCTGGGTTGGTCTGGGTTGTTCTCAGTTAGTCTCGGGTGATCTGGGTTGGTCTTGATTGGTCTGGGTTAGTCTTGGTTAGTCTTGCTTAGTCTTGGTTGGTCTTGGTTTGTCTAGGTTTGTCTGGGTTAGTCTGAGTAGTCTGGGTTGGTCTGGGTTGGTCTGGATTCGTCTGGGCTGGTCTTGGTTAGTCTAGGTTGGTCTGGGTTGGTCTTGGTTGGTCTTGGTTAGTCTAGGTTGGTCTGGGTTGGTCTTAGTTGGTCTGGGTTGGTCTGGGTTAGTCTAGGTTGGTCTGGGTTAGTCTGGGTTAGTCTGGCTTGTCTGGGTTGATCTGGGTTGTCCTAGTGTCGTATACTCTCCTACAGGGTCAATATTATCCCGGGGTTCAGGTGTCAGCTCTGAGGACCATCCAGACAGGGAGCTGGACATACAGGCACACACACACACGCGCACGCACGCACGCACGCACGCACACACACACACACACACACACACACACACACACACACACACACACACACACACACACACACACACACACACACACACACACACACACACACAAACCTATTATGGGGCATTAGCCTGTGGGGTGCCAGTATAGCGCGACCGGAGGAAGGACTCAGACGAGTTGTTTACACTCTTAATCCACAGGACAAACACACAAGAAGACTGAAGAGGAGGGGAGAGGAGGAGAAAAGAAAAGGGCAAGAACCCTCCACAGACCCCGACCCTCCCTGACCTCCTCCTCCCCTCCCCTTCCAGCCTCCAGCCGCTGTGTTTGGTTCCCAAAGCCCCAGACCCACAAAGAGTGACCCCTTTCTCTCTCTGTTTATTTGTGTCTGCGGGTCACCACAGTCGGAGGATAGAGTGGATACTTGGTTAAAAACTCTATGTAGGAGCGTAGTTGGTTTTAGGCAAAATGGCTGTGATAATCAAGAACGGACATATGGAGAACAGGTGTACTACTTAGATCCTGGTTTTTGTTTGTTTAGAGCAGTCATGTAACGGTGGCATGTTTTTCTCCATACGTGCAATGTTGTTTTTCTGCATTGGGGATTCTTTCGTTGGTAAGTAAGAGGGTTACAAGTGAATTGACATATATCTTACTGTGGGTGAGGTTTTTAAAGAGGTAAAGATAGAGGGAATGGAGATGAAGATGGAGAGAGGGAAGGGGAAAAATAGAACACGTGTGTGGTGTGCGTGGAGTGTGTCTATTTGTGTGCGTGTGTTTATGTGTGTGTGTTTTCAGAGGAAAAGCGTCAGACTGTTACAGTGCTAACAAGTGTGAGTGTGTGTGTGTGCTTGTCTGTGTGTCTATTTGTGTGCGTGTGTTTATGTGTGTGTGTTTTTTGTGTATAGTATCTTCAGTTTGGGGGGGGGGGGGGGGGCATGGGGCCAGGAGATAGCGGCTAAAGCAATGGAGTATGAGCTGCATCACTGACAGGTCTCCTATATTCCTCTCTGTCAAAATATAGAGGTGAGAGCAGAGCAACAGATCACTGTCACGCCACAGTCAGCTGTCACGCCTTCAACACCCACAACTAGATGGCGCCGACGGAGTAGGGCGTCATCTTACGAGTTCCAACCCGACTTTGCTATTTAGTGACTTTTATCGTGTTTGTCTTTTTTATCTTACAGAAAGTTCAGACAATTATCACATATGACCTCCAAGCACTTCTGGACAAACACGACTTCAACTCTGACTCAGCTGTTCCACTGTTCCCTATTCCTTTGTTCCATGGGTCACGCAGGAGACGAGGTGGAGTCCTGGGTGAGATCTTCTAACGGCGCTCCCCTCCGTTCTATTGGCAAAATGTCCAGTCACTGGAGAATAAGATGGATGAGCTTCGTCCGAGAGTCTCCCATCAGAGAGACTTGAAAAGCAGCAATATTATTTGTCTTACTGAAACTTGGCCGGATGATGACGCTACGCACGTAGTTCTCAATGGATTCTCCAGGCAGTGGCGGGAGTGGGCGGCGGCTTCAGGGAATGCGAAAGACGGAGGAGTGTGTTTTTTTTCATGAACGGAACCTGGTGTGCTGCTTCAATTGTGAAGGAAATCCCAAGCTTTTGCTCACCTGATATAGAACACCTCATGGTGAGCTGCAGACCCTTTTATCTACCAAGAGAGTTCTCATCCGTAATTATCCAGGGTCCATGAACAAATAAGAAACCGCTCACCCAGAGGCAGCGTTTCTGGTGGGCGGAGACTTTAACAGGGGATGGCTTAAAAGCGTCCTACCTCACTTTTACCGACATGTTTCCTGTGACACTAGGGGCTCTGAAACTCTAGACCACTTTTATTCTATTCCCAGAAACGCATACAAGGCCCTCGCTCGTCCTCCCTTTGGCAAATCTGACCAAGACTCCATTCTCCTGCTTCCTGTTTACCATCAAACGCTCAAACAGGAAGTACCAGTGATGAGCTCAATAAGGAGGTGGTCAGATGAAGCAGACTCGATCCTGGGATATGTTCCCGGGGTTCAACTGATAGCATTGAGGAGTTTACCACAACAGTCAAAGGCTTCATCAATAAGTGCATAGATGATGGTGCCCCAATAGAGACTTCAAGGATGTATCCAAACCAAAAGCCAAGGATTACGTGAAATATCCATACGGGGCTAAAGGTTGGGCTACCACTTACAAGGTGGAAGCCTATTACGCCAGCTCCGAAGATCATCATGTGTGGCCGGGCTTGCAGACAATAACGGATTAGAAAGGGAAACCCAGCTGTGAGTTGCTCAGCGATGCAGAACTCCCAAACGAGCTAAATGCCTTTTATGCTCACTTCGAAGGAATATCACACTGTGCCTTGTGTGAAACCCTTGTTTTTTCCCCCAGATAACTGTGTGATCTCGCTCTCCGTTGTTGATGTGAGCAAAACGTTTAAACATACTAACAAGCACACGGAATACCAGGGTGCGTTCTCAAAGCGTGCACGGACCAGCTGGCAAGTGGCTTCAAGGACATTTTCAATCTCTCTTGTCCCAGTCTATAATCCCAACATGTTTCAAGCTGACCACCATTGTCCCTGTTCCCAAGAGCTCCAAGGTAACCTACCTGGTAACCTATGTGTGTGCCTACTATCGCCCTGTAGCACTCACATCTGTAATTATGAAGTGCTTTGAAAGGCTGGTCATGACACACATCAACACCATCATCTCAGACACCTTAGAATCACTCCAATTCGCATACCGCCCCAACAGATCCACAGATGACGCAATCTCAATTGCACTCCACACTGCCCTCGCCCACCTGGACAAGAGGGGAAATAACTGTGTGAGAATGCTGTTCATAGACTACAGCTCAGCGTTCAACACCATAGTCCCCTCCAAGGTCATCACCAAGCTAGGGATCCTGGGACTGAACCCCTCCCTCTGTAGCTGGATCCTGGACCTCCTGACGGGCCAGCCCCAGGTGGTGAGGGTAGGCAACAACACCTCCTCCATGCTAACTTTCGACACAGGGGCCCCACAGGGGTGTGTGCTTGGTCCCCTCCTGTATTCCCTGTTCACCCTTCACTGCGTGGCCACTCATGACTCCAAGACCATCACCAAGTTTGCTGACGACACATCAGTGCTTGGCCTGATCACCAACAGCAATGAGTCAGCATACAGGAACGAGGTCAGAGACTTAGCAGTGTGGTGCCAGGACAACAACCTCTCCCTCAACATCAGCTGATCGTGGACTATAGGAGAGAGAGGGGAGAGCCCGCCCCCATCCACATCGACGGGGCTGTTGTGGAGCGGGTCGAGAGCTTCAAGTTCCTTGGCGTCCACATCACTAATGACTGAACATGTTCCCCCATAGTCGTGAAGAGGGCACGGCAGCGCCTCTTTCCCCTCAGACAGCCCAGTACATCACTGGGGTCGAGCTCCCTGCCATCCAGGACCTCTATATCAGGCAGTGTCAGAGGAAAGTAAAAAAAATTGGCAAAGACTCCAGCCACCCAAGCCATAGACTGTTCACTCTGCTACTGTCTGGCAAACGGTACCGGAGCATCAACTCTCGGATCAACAGCCTCCGAGACAGCTTCTACCCCCAAGCCGTAAGAATGATAAATAGCCAAACTACTAGACATTCAATGAATGATACCTGAACTATCGGCACTGACTGTATCTTGCACTGTCCCTACGCACACTCACCATACAGTCCATATGCACACTCACTCACACACACTACATATGCACAAACATAACACACACACACGCATACTGACACAACACAGACACACATACATTCTGGTACTGGTACTCCCTGTATATTATCGCTCCATTGTGTATTTTATTCTATTCATCTTGTGTTAATATTTTTTTAACTTCGCATCGTTGGGAAGGGCTTGTCAGCTAACATTTCACGGTAAAAGTCTACACCAGTTGTATTCGGCGCATGTGACGAATCAAATCTGATTTGATTTGAGTCACTCCACACTGACGCCTGAAGTCGATCATCAGCTCCTACAGATCAGTGGGAAACCCTGAATTCGTGTACAAGTCTTGCTTCTGTGTACGCTGATACATTTAAATGAAAACAGAGACCGCATTCCTGCACGTGTTCAGTTGGACTCGGACACTGTATCCTTGTCTGTAACATTATCTGCTACGGAATAGTATTGATGGGTGTTTCTGTCTGCCTATACTGTGTAATCTCAACCCATACTACCTGGATCTCTCTACTACCCCGTCTGTCAACAGCATATTTATGTCACCTATGGCCCTCATCTGTACTTATCACTGTGCTTGCTTGTCTGTTTGGAATGTATGTCAGAACCCCCCCCCCTCTCTGTTCATGCTCATGTCTTTGCCTCTGTCAGTCAGATCTCCTGTCTGTCTGTCTGTCCGTCCATCCTTATGTCCGCCTGCCTGGGTGCGTTCTGTTAACAATTATGCTTAGTTACTTGAACTGGAGAAGTTTTCATGTAACTTTCATGAGGTCGTAATAACAGGCAGCCGTATTGTTTGGCCTCTGCTGTAGCGACTGTTTCATGGGATCCCAATTAAGGGTTTGGGTCTGACTCGTGCCACCTCTGCTTTTTCATTCATCTCGGTTCATGATCACGTTTTATTTCCAATTAGGAAATATATGAGAGGAAAAACACTGTAAAGTTTATAGTGCTCTCCACCTCTTGCCATAGTTAATTATGGGGAGGGCTAACACAGACAGACAGACAGACAGACAGACAGACAGACAGACAGACAGACAGACAGACAGACAGACAGACAGACAGACAGACAGACAGACAGACAGACAGACAGACAGACAGACAGGCAGACAGACAGACACACACACACACACACACACACACACACACACACACACACACACACACACACACACACACACACACACACCCTGAGAGACGAGCCCCTGTCACTCAACGCTCCTCCAAGTGTTTGCTGAGTGATGAACAAGGGCCTCTCTGCACCCAGCGACACCGTGTCCATCAGTGGGGCCCTACAGAGCTCTGGGGTTTAGGGCTCCAAGAGACACACACTGGGTTGATCTGCCAAAAACATACAAACCACCACCTCACACCGATCTTGAACTGTGTGTCTCTGATTGTAGATTCATTTGTTATTTTTGATGTTGTTGCCAGAATAGCTGGAGAGAAGATCCAACAGTGAGCTGCTGTCTGTCTGTGAGACATTAAAGAGTAGACATGACAGGGTGAAGGGATGTCTGTAGTGTAATTACAACACTCCCTGATCTGAATAATACCGTGGGTACTAATCTGCCTTTTTAATCAGTACTTTTGATCTGACGGTTAGAGATCAAACTCTCTCTCTCTCTCTCTCTCTCTTTTTTTTCTTTCTTCTCACTCTGTCCTCTTTCCCCCCAGTTGCTATCATTGTTTCCCTCGTTCTCTTGTAGTTTCTCTCCTTCCTGCACACTCATAGACACACACACCCTTCAAAAGTATCAAAGTATTTTGGCTCCAGGCACGGAGTTCCACCTCCTGACTCCAGATTGGTTAGGGGAAGAGGGAGATCCCGTTGTGTACAGTCCAGTCTGGCAACACTTCACACACTCACACAGAGACCACAGACAGAGACAAGGACACACAGTACAGACAGACACACACACACACACACACTTTAGGATCACAGGTCAAATCCTGTTTTCCTATTACAGTATTTCTGTCTTCTCTTATTACCTTCCATTTACCAGTGTCTAGGTCACCAGTGTCTAGGCCACCAATGTCTAGGCCATGCTAAATGTATACTAAAACAGCATACAAGCAGGACGTTAGAGAAGCATGCTTGGCCTCCCCACCACGCTCTCTGTTTAACATCTGCACATTTGTTTGGTCGATCTGGGACTTCACATTAGAGGAGAGCCAGTGAGCAGTGGACCCAGTGAATAGAGAGCGAGAATGTGTGTGTGTGTGTTTGTGTGTGTGCACAAGTGGACGTGTCTGTATACCTTAGAGCAGCACGTTCCATGTTAACCCCTGCCCACCGCCATCTCCATGGCAAGACATCCTATCAACATACACTGTAGTTATATAGTGTCTAAAATACTAGACCCGGAACATTCTAATGGCAACAATGTGCTGTATTGTACAGTAGAAGGAAGCAGTGGATGTTACCAGAACCATAAGGGACATATTTCAGATTTGTGACTCCACCCAAACCGCTCTTGATCTTTGTTTGTCATCTCAGAACACAGAACACTGAGTCATTCTCCAAGAGCCAAGCCTTCCAGTTCCAGGCCTCTACTGTTCTGGAAGCACCTCGAATCCATTTGAACGAACATGGAGATCTCTGGCTCAACAGGGAACCCAACCCAGAACCACTCACTCCCTTAGTTCTATTCCACAGACAAATGTCAGCTTTTCTTTAGCATATTGAGCAGATGTGTCGTAACGCTCCATTTTGGCATTTTCATTCTTGTTAACGTAGTCCTCCGCTGGCTTTGTTTATCCTCACACGCTTTCCTCTGTTCTCCTCTCCTCTCTCTCATCCATCCATCCTCCTTCCTCTCCTCCCTCCACAGACCTCGTGGCCACCAACCGGTCCTCTATCTTCAGTGGGCATGACGGTCAGCTCTCTCTGACCGCTGTGTTTCTGGACGAGTACCATGACCGTCTGTTCCTGGGGGGAAAAGACGTCCTCTACTCCCTGAGACTGGACCATACCAACCCGGACTCCAAAGAGGTGAGTCCACATTCCCTGTGGGACTCCAGTACAACTCCATACTTTACAACTTCAGGCAACAATCCTTACGTAAATAGTTGTTCCTAAACTCCCCCATTGGCCGTACTTATCAAAGTTTATCAAAGCTCAGGCCCATCTGTAATGGGCCCGAGTTCCATGGAGAGGAGTTAGTGTTGCTGTTTAAGTTGCTGACTGGGGGTTGGGCTTACATTGGAAGCATGAAGATATACATCACACCAGGACTCCCAACACCACAGGCCTCTAAATCACCACTCTGCTCCCTTTTATCCAAGTCCAACTCTGGGATTCCTTACATATTCCCTGCAGAGATGAACACTTTCACAGTTTGAGTTAGTGGGACCTGCTGCTTGAGCATTGTGTGTGTGTATGTGCACGTGTGTGTGTGTCCTCATTCGGCCTGTGATAAACAGCCTCCTGTGTCTGCCATCCATATCCCAGTCTAGAGTTTACACTGGTCTCAATGGAGCTCTTCTTATCAGCACTCTGTGGTTTCCCAGCTGATACGGCAGCAGAGAGAGAAAGAGTTAGAGAGAGAGAGTCAGAGAGAGTGCAGAGAGTTAGAGAGAGAGTTAGAGAGAGTTAGAGAGAGAGAGATAGAGAGGGTGCAGAGAGCGAGTTAGAGAGAGAGAGAGAGAGAGAGAGAGAGAGAGAGAGAGAGAGAGAGAGAGAGAGAGAGAGAGTTAGAGAGAGAGAGAGAGAGAGAGAGAGAGATAGAGAGAGTTAGAGAGAGAGAGAGAGAGAGTTAGAGAGAGAGAGAGAGAGAAAGAGAGAGAGTACAGGAGAGCTTAACCCTGGCCCCAGGTTTCTCCAGCTTCCTCCTCCACCTCACATATCATTCCCTCTAGAATTCATAAATCCCCCTGTATCTTGCCTTCACCCTGGTCCTCCATCATAGACTAAGCCCTCTGCTCCCCTCCCTCATCACCTCTGTATATCAGACTTAACCTGCTCTGTACCAGTTTACTGTTAGACTCCATTTATAAAGTCAACTCACTATTGGTAATGTATAAACTCTTACGCTCAGTCTGGCTGGGTCCACTAGTATTTGACAAGGAGAAACAAACATGGACGAGTTGGGAAAATGAGGTGACAGAGAGCAGGTTGGCCTGTGAGCTGCCTCTAATAACCCCATACATCTCTGAGGGTAGGCAAGGTTAAAAAAAATGGTTGAGCGAGAGAAATGTCGATTGACACAAGCTTGCTATTTCATTCAAGCGAATAGTCAATTCCATAGCCGATGATGGCCAATTCCATAACCCCTCTCTCAGCCTCATTCCCGAGGATCCAGCCACAGCCCACTGCCCACAGCCCACAGCCCACTGCCCAAAGCCCACTGCCCACCACCACTTCTTAACAGCTCCAACAGCCACGTTGGCGTATCATAACTGGGAAATGTTTGAACTGTTTCAATACAGTCTTAATGGTAATGAAAAGAAACCCAGAATACCTATTAAACTCATGTAAATGTGCCACATACTTTACTCTCTTTGTGCTTTTGGCGTAAACAGAAATGATTGCAGCTCGATAAAGAGCTTTGCTTTCTCGAGGAGTGTTTGTGTATGAAGCGCAAACTTGTTTTATGCTGCGATGAATGTGGTTGATTCTTAAAGGCTCATTCATTGGTTCCATTGCCTTTGGGTTACATGTTATTTAAGTGCCTGGGGGCTTGTATCTATTCTAGGACTGTCTTGACTGCTGGGTGTGAACTGTTGTTATAAAGGTCGGGTGTAAACCTCTCTGAGTCTGTGGTAAGATGGGATAGTCAATGAGGTTGCCAGATGTGTTTCTACAGAGCCATAGGGCACCTGCCCTTGGGACATAGGCAGGATCAAGACCCTTACAGAAAAACCACATGAACTTCACATGTGATCACATGATCTTATGGGTTCAATAAAAACATATTTTTTTTTACATTTGTAAAAGTAACATATGATAACATGAAACTACACGTGAGAACATTAACTCAAGGTGAATTAAACGTGGCAACATGGGGGATGCAACGTTTTGTACCTGTCAAAAAAGCTCAATTAGAAAATGCACATGTAAACTGCAAATGTCACGTGTTTTTTGTTGTTGTAAGTATAACACAATGATCTGGGGGTTTTAAAGTAAGTGGTCCGCCGTTCAGCAAAAATAGTGTACGAAAAGACTTCATCAAAGACATTATCACATACTGACTTTTCCAGTATGAGCCCACCTGGGATTGGAACCCACAACCTCTGGAGTTGGGGCATGCTGTTCTCTCTCCTGTGCCACAAAGTCTGTAGGGTCTCTCGACACGTCCATTACCTATAATAATAATAATCTATGAACGTAGTAAAAGACCATCTGGACTTCTGTTTAATAATCAGTTTATCAGACTATTGATTTCATTAACTTATTTCAGGAATTTGAGAGGTTTTCTGTATAGTTGTCTAATGTTGGTGGGGCCTAATTATTCTGTTTTAATATGACTCCTTAGAATCAATGGAAAGGACAATCCCTGCTTTTCAGATAACTTGGCAGAATGAATTAGAAAGAGAAATATCTCTTGGGCTCAAGCTAGACACACAAATGCTCCTGTTGACTGGGCCTCCTTCAGAGCTCTAAGAAACAAATGCACAGTATAGATCAGGAAGTCCAAATCAGATTACTGTTGAAATGCAGTCACAGAGAACCTAAACAACTTGTTCAGGCCACTTTTCTGTTATTGATTATGATGACTTGTCATATATGCATGCAGCCTCCTCCGTCTTACAGAGACTGGACTCTGTCTATCATGCATCCTTGCGCTTTAATGCCAAATCACTCACCCACCATTGCACATTGTACCAAATGGTAGGTTGGACCTCACTTTATAGGCACAGAGAGATACATTTGTATGTGTTCATCTCTGTAGTCTGGTGTCCTTCACCACCAGCAGTTACTAGGTGGTTGCTACTTAAAGTCCCCAGGACATTCACAGTATTAGGCAAGACTGCCTTCTCTTCTTGTGCACCAGAGGCATGGAATAGTCTACAATCCATGCTCCTTCTAGATGTGTTAGTGCCATTGAATTAATTTAACATATTGATGGGAGACTCTGTTACGGCGGAGTGTCAATTCTTTTTTAGGCTGGATCATGTTGTTGTATTGTTGTATGTTTTAATGATGTAATGTATTGATTGTTGCGGCCTTCTTGGCCAGATCTCCCTTGAAAAAGAGACTCTGGGTCTCAATGGGCTTTTCCTGGTTGAATAAAGGTTATTTTTTATATATATTTTTAAGATGAATGAAATAAAAATGAGTGTATTTTGAACAAAGCTGAGATTTACTTTACTTAAGTCTAATGTGTAGGAAACCAGGGTCAATATTTCACTGACACAGACATGGTGGCATAGCAGGACGTTTGGGATGATGTAAACTAAGAGGCTGTGATAGAGGTGATGACATCTTCCTATGTGAATCCAGGCAATTTGAGGAATGGTGCAGTGTTCAATATCAGATCGCCTGAATCGGTAAAAGTGTGATTTATACAAGAGACCCTAATCCTGTCCATAGCCGTCACGCTATAGCAAACTGAGTTACAGAAAAGAACTGTATCAGTCTCTGTCTTCTCTCTTAAAAGATGAATTGCCATCCGTGCACGTGCAATCGTACGTAGGCGCGTGCATGTGCATGCATGTGAGCAGGGGCACAAAGCGCATGGACACCGGTTGCGGCATGCAGGGGAGTCGTTGCATGTCACAGAAGTTACTGCTTGTCTGTGTATCCTGCCTCTTTCTGAAAAGCAGAGCACGTTTGTTTAAGGAGACACACACAAGGGCTGTTGTTTCAGATTGCCATCTGTGAGTCAGTAATACACAACACAGTATCTGACGGTGCCAATGGCCAAAGAGGGGCTTTCCAAATGCAGGCTTTAAATGTGCTGGAGTTTGATGATATAGAACATACTGTACATTAACCCCAGGACCTGTAAGACGACTCTGTGGTTACAGTTCCATATTAGACCCGCCCACATCAATTAGTACTGATTAGCCAGTGGAGGACTGTAAGGGGAGCAAAGAGTTAATGAGATGGACTTGGTTTCCTATGTGTTCTAGTAAGTCTTAATTGTATGAACTAGGGGCCAATAATCGTTCTCATGCTCTAATTTCCTGTTGTTATATTGATGATTTAGTCTGTGTACAATCTTATGTCATTTATCATGTTCTCTCTCTTTCTCTCTCTCCCTCCCCACCTCTCCCTCTTTCTCTCTCCCCCCTCTCCCCTTCTCTCCCCTTCTCTCCCCTCCTCTCAATCTCTTTCTCTCCCCCCACCTCTCTCTCTCTCTCTCTTTCTCTTCCCCATCTCTCTCCGTAGATCTACTGGCCTCCGTTGCCTGGTAACAAAGATGACTGTGTCCAGAGAGGGAAGGATTCTCAGGTGAGTGACGGCTCAGTCAGACCCATCCAACTCTGAGGTGGCCTCTCTACTTCTTGTTTCCCCTAATGATGTCACGTCTGTGGTTTCCACCTGCCTAGCCTATCCACCTGCTCTATCAATCATCTAGAAATCAACGTTCTAGAGTCACCTTCCTGACTGTACTGTACATTCTACAACACCATCTGGATCATGTCCCCAGGAATCTAGACAGCGAATCGACGTCTACGGCCGGCTTGCTGTGTCAACACTCGCGTTTCCTAAATCCTACAAGCTACAACCATTGTCCCATGCTCCATCCCTCCATCCCACCATCCCACCATCTCTGGGCACAGTAAAGTTGTTTAACAGCCCAGTGAATGAGATTTGGAATCTTTCCCTAACGAAGTCGCTGCTTTGATCTGGTGAGCACAATAAGCCCCGACTACGTGGCTGAGGTGTCCAGAGTCGGGATCCGGCACCATGGACACCAGTAATTCCATCTTTAATGAGCCATCAGAAGACGGCCCTTCACTCCCCAGTCCCCACACAAATGCTGTAAAGACACTTGCGGTTCCATTTTTAATAACTTCTGTCCCCTAAGTCTTGGCTAACGACTGAAAGTGAAACCGCCCCGGCATCTGGTCCGGGTTAGGTGGTTGGGCCTGTAAAACAGGACTAATCGGTCTCTGTGGATGTGGATGGGGGTTGGAAGGGGGTTAAGACCCCCATTGGGCGTCAATGCTGGCCCTACAGGTAATTGTGGAGTTTGAAGTGGCAGGTGAGGAGAGGTATCCAATATCAGCAGTTATTACGCGTTTCCTCCGCCCCTTCACGGTGAGAAATATCCTGCAGGGGCCGAGGTATGTGAGCCGGTGTCCATAGGGGAGAGGAGCAGTCGCTATGCGCTACGATGCAGGACCTTAAAGTTGGGCCTCCAGAAACGCAATCTAACCTGTGCCAAGGGAGTCGGGGTGCGTATGTGTGTTAAAGCTCCATTCCATTCCCCTGGAGAAGCACGCATGCGCCCCAGCAGCGCTCACCTACCACCAGACTCATTCAGTCCACCATTCAAGTGCACTTGGTTCTTGTGCTCTCCATCATTCTGTTAAATAGACAGGGGCCTGGACGTGTGGTGTTGGAGATAACGATAACTAACAAACTTCTCACACGTGACAGTGTTCCATACTATTGGCTTTATTTTAGCACCCCAAAAGCGTAATACTTCCAGGTCAGCTGTAACATGAATACCATTGTAAAGCACAATGTCTCCGCTTTCCAGCTAAATCAATGGTGAGACCTTCATGCTGCCCCGTCTCTGCATGACTGAAGAAGGCAATGGAGCTCCTCCGAGTGGGGATGCAAAAGCTACTGAGTGATAGGGAAATATCGTGTGTGTGGAAGAGGCTTTTTTCCCCCACCAGATTTGTCCAATTTATCTCAAATGGAAAGAGTTTCTATAATGTCTCGTTGCATACCTCTCTGAAGGTTAGAATCAGGTTTTTAGGGCTGCGCTAAAGTTGTCTTCACCAGTAAGCCGCGGCTGTCATGAGTCATGGCGGCTCACAGCTATGACGCGGAAAATGAACTATTGATTGGATTAACCATTGATGAACTCGCGAGTAATTCACTTTACAGTCACCATTACACTCGCCTTCGATCATTTCTTGTTTTTTTGATCTGCGAGAGAAGCACTAAAGAGGCTGTACGGCACACAATGAGTTTCACGTTACGTCGTGGCGCCGAGGTCGGTCAGTTTTTTCAACTTTTCTCCAATACTATTGGTCCATTACCATGCCAATCAACGCATGAATAGAAACGTGGTTTACGCCCTGGATCTTGATACCAACACAGTCGCTACAGTCCCATTCGTTTTCATTGGAATGCCGCGGTTTACGCAAAATGTCTTCGTTACCGTGACATTGTTTCTCCGAGAGGTGGAGGGGCCCATGTGTCTAGCGTCACTCTCTCTGTGGACAGCAGAGGTCCGTGTGTTCTCCTGTGGAAACATGATAGCATTAGGGAGTGTGACCATGGTAATGACTTCTGGCCCATTGGACCCATGAGGCCACACGGGGTGTGTGTGTTTACGGGCCTTTTTGAGTGTGTGTATGCCATAGCATCACCATTCACCCTGGGATGGATTAACAGTGACTGCATCGACAGGGCCGAGAGGTGGAGGTGACGGAGGTGTGTGTGTGTGTGTGTGTGTGTGTACAGGGTCACATCTGTAACACTTCACACCTCAAGTTCCTCCCAACCGGAATACAACCCCTCCACCGCCACCACGGTGCCCTCTGAGACTAGGGGCTCCATGAGAAAGGCTCTCAGGTCTGTGTTGCTTACCCTCTGCGAGAGGGCGGTGGTCCCCTGTTTTGAGGGCTGTGCACAATATTCAGTGGACAGGCCCAGTTGTGTCTCTGTCTGTGGACTCAGAGGATGGTTATTGATCGGGCGCACTCTCTGTCCCTCTTCTCTACCTGACAAAGGCTCAGACATGCACAGACACAAAACCCAGTGTCAGAAGTCAAAAGGGTGAAAAGTCAAGTCAGGGCGTGAATGGGTTTGATCGGTGGAAATGGCCTTGAGTGTGTTCTTGGCAGAGAGAACGACTTGGTTCACAATTACTGTGGACTGGTTAAGCCAATGGATACAGGGACATGTGAGTGTGTATGGAGCAGGTCATCTGCACAGCTGAACAGCTGGACACTAAAATGTGTGTGTTTGTGTGTGTTCTGAATGTCCTCCCTCCCTCCCTCCCTCCCTCCCTCCCTCCCTCCCTCCCTCCCTCCCTCCCTCCCTCCCTCCCTCCCTCCCTCCCTCCCTCCCTCCCTCCCTCCCTCCCTCCCTCCCTCCCTCCCTCAAGAGGTGTTGGACAGGGAGACCTCCCATTAAACAAAAACAGTGGAGCGAAGCAGACGCTGGCACTGACTGGACAGCTTGGCTGGTTTGAACAGCTAGCCTGTTGTGTAAAGCTGGACCATGATGTGTTCCTATTGTTGAACCCATTAACCGCTCTGCTACAGTGACCTCTCAATGGAGAACGCTGCAGGGCTACTAGGCTGCTAGGCTGGTGGTCGGAATCTGTCTTTGTCTCCTTCGTAATACCATTATATATAGCTCACAGCCTTATATGCAGTGCTTAATTTGAGCATCCCAGCGGAACAGGATCCGGGCACCTCTCAGTTTTGGACTGTTTCATTCTTTGCCTACCTCTGGTGACATGGGGGGGAAAAGGTCATTGTTTGCTGTGTAAACATGTGAATAAAAGTGATCAGAGTTCATTCGAGTTGCCTACTCGGCAATTCTCCAGTCCCCTCACAAAAACGTAGCTTATGTGAAAATGGATATTTTCAGCCCATGCCTGATATTCTAAGAATTGATTCGGGTTGGGCCGGCCCGGGTTTATGGTTTGCGCAAACACTGTAGCCTAGAGACCAACGCGTGGCCGTGGTGAGAGAGAGAAGAGCCTCTATCTCTCACAGGACTGGAATGCCATTCATTTTCTATGATCTCTCTCTCCCTCTCTGCTCTGATAGACCTCAGCCTGCAGCTCTCACCTCTCCAGAGTTGCACTTCATCATTTATTTCCTTATACTATCACAGCTGTGTTTGAGTGGTGCTGGAGGTGCCGCAGCACCACTGATCAATTGAACTGCTTTTGCCAATAGTTCTAGAATTACCGCTGTCTGTTCAGAAAGAAATGAAATCATTCAGAATACTACACCAAGATTAGGCCTACAGTTTAGCCACGGAGGATCAATAGCCATATATTTTTTTATATAGCCTAACTGTGGATTGTGTGTAGCCCAATCAAGGCATAGCCTACAGTCGGAAAACAAATCTGTCAGCAAACAGAACCCAGCCAAAACAGGCCTTTCGCAATATTTCAAATCAAATCGGGGAAAACAAATGGCTCTCGCTGAAAAGAGAGGACTCTAATCTGTCTGTAGGCTACCAAAATATTTGATCAAATTCCAAATAGGCCTATTGAGCAAACAGCACTGTTTTACAAGGTAAAACAAGCTAGAGATAGGCTTTTGGTATGAGTGCATCACCGGTGAGTGAGCTGCGAGTCATTGGGTGAGTCAGTGAAACTGGAAAGCTTGTTTAGACTGTATTTTCCTCTTCCTATTGTACAGTATGTGTTTCTCCGGACTCATAGACTATTGACGGATTCAAGACGAGGTCGTTTTTATTGATCTCAGTTTGTCAGTGTAAAAGTAGCCTGTCTTTTATATCATTTTTGTGCGGTATTAAAAAATACTCTGCTAAAGTCTCCAGCTGTGAAATTATGTAGAATTGCATGAAATGGGTTTATATGGTTCCCACTTCTGCTAGAGTCTCTAATCTATCGCTCTATCCCGTTATGCAAATGCGAGGCTATGCATGCAATGGTTTACTATGAAGGTGATTTTGCATGCGTTCCGGTACCTAAGAGTGCCCCAGGTCACCCCCCTCTCACAGTTGACTTTCTCTTCCGGAACCTCCCGATTTAATAAATTAAGCACTGCTTATACAGTATGTGTTTGTGGCTTGGAGCTGTAGGATGTGCATACTACTACCTTCCATTGACTGTGGGGGGATGGAGGATGAGGATGGGAGTTAGAGGCGTGTGTGTGTGTGTGTGTGTGTGTGTGTGTGTGTGTGTGTGTGTGTGTGTGTGTGTGTGTGTGTGTGTGTGTGTGTGTGTGTGTGTGTGTGTGTGTGTGTGTGTGTGTGTGTGTGTGTGAAAGTATTTAATTAACTGGCTAATGGAGGGGAAGTGGCTGTCTAATGGTGCTGTGTGACCCCGCTAGTTGACCCCTGACTAACACCTAAAGTGTTTGCTTTATGATGGCCTTCCTCACAGGTCGCAACCCCGTGACCCCTAATTTCATTAACCCTCCCCAGCAGACACATATGTCCCATTTTTGTATTTTATTTTTATTGAACCTTTATTTAACTAGGCACGTCAGTTAAAGAACATACTCTTGTTTACAATGACGGCCTACCAAAAGGCAAAAGGCCTCCTGCGGGGACGGGGGCTGGGATAAAATACATTTTAAAAAAATATATAGGACAAAACACACATCACGACAAGAGAGACACCACAACACTACATAAAGAGAGAAATAAGACAATAACATAGCATGGCAGCAAAACATGACAACACAGCATGGTAGCAACACAACATGACAGCAACATGGTAGCATCACAACATGGCAGCAGCACAACATGGTAGCAGCACAAAACATGGTACAAACATTATTGGGCACAGACAACAGCACAAAGGGCAAGAAGGTAGAGACAACAATACATCACATGAAACAGCCACAACTGTCAGTAAGAGTGTCCATGATTGAGTCTTTGAATTAAGAGATTTAGAAAAAACTGTCCAGTTTGAGTGTTTGTCGCAGCTCGTTCCAGTCGCTAGCTGCAGTGAACTGAAAAGTGGAGCGACCAGGGATGTGTGCGCTTTGGGGACTTTTAACAGAATGTGACTGGCAGAACGGGTGTTGTATGTGGAGGATGAGGGCAGCAGTACATATCTCAGAAAAGGGGGGAGTGAGGCCTAAGAGGGTTTTATAAATAAGCATTAACCAGTTGGCCGGGTATACAAAGGTGACCAGTTTACAGAGGAGTATAGAGTGCAGTGATCTATAAGGAGCATTGGTGGCAAATCTGATGGCTGAATGGTAAAGAACATCTAGCCGCTCAAGAGCACCCTTACCTGCCGATTTATAAATTACGTCTCCGTAATCTAGCATGGGTAGGATGGTCATCTGAATCAGGGTTAGTTTGGCAGCTGGGGTGAAAGAGGAGCGATTAAGATAGAGGAAACCAAGTCTAGATTTAACCTTAGCCTGCATCTTTGATATGTGCTGAGAGAAGGACAGTATACCTTCTAGCCATACTCCCAAGTACTTGTATGAGGTGACTACCTCAAGCTCTAAACCCTCAGCGGTAGTAATCACACCTGTGGGGAGAGGGGCATTCTTCTTATCAAACCACATGACCATTGTTTTGGAGGTG
Organism: Oncorhynchus kisutch; assembly: GCF_002021735.2. Classification (NCBI taxonomy): domain Eukaryota; kingdom Metazoa; phylum Chordata; class Actinopteri; order Salmoniformes; family Salmonidae; genus Oncorhynchus; species Oncorhynchus kisutch. The sequence continues at coordinate 50,077,458 of NC_034190.2, read as the reverse complement.
TACAGAACAAGGTTAAGGGCAGAGAAAGCTTGTTGGACACTAAGAAAGCTTTGTTGTTAAACACAAAATCCAGGCAGGGGCCAACTGAGTATAAGACTGTATCGTCTGTATATAAATGGATGACAGAGCTTCCTACTGCCTGAGCTATGTTGTTGATGTAATTTAGAAGAGCGTGGAGCCTAGGATCGAGCCTTGGGGTACTCCCTTGGTGACAGGCAGTGGTTGAGACAGCAGATTTTATGACTTTATACAGTGCACTCTTTGAGAGAGGTAGTTAGCAAACCAGGCCAAAGACCCCTCAGAGACACCAATACTCCTTAGCCGACCCACGAGAATGGAATGGTCTATCAAAAGCTTTGGCCAAGTAAATAAAAATAGCAGCACAACATTGCTTAGAATCAAGGGCAATGGTGATACCCTTGAGGACCTTTAAGATTGCAGTGACACATCCATAACCTGGGTGGAAACCAGATTGCATACCAGAGAGAATACTATAGACATCAAGAAAGCCAGTCAGTTGATTATTGACAAGTTTTTCCAACACTTTTGATAAACAGGGCAAAATAAAAATTGGCCTATAACAGTTAGGATCAGCTTGATCTCCCTCTTTAAATAAAGGACGCACCGTGGTTGCCTTCCAAGAAATGGGAACCTCCCCAGAGAGGAGAGACAGGTTAAAAAGGTCAGAAATAGGCTTGGCGATGATAGTAGAAGCAACCTTAAAGAAGATATTGTCTAAACCATCTGACCCAGATGTTATTTGGGGGTAAATTTTAAGGAGCTTCTTTAGCACCTCGGACTCAGTGATCGCTTGCCGGGAGAAACTTTGTAGCGGGGCAGGGCAAAAAGAGGGAGGAGCATCGGGGCTAGTCGCATTAGAAGGGGTGGGAGATAAAGAAATGTTGGACGGGCAAGGAGGCATGGCTGAGTCAAATAGGAATCCTGACTTATTGTGGTGATTAAAGAACTCAGCCATGTGCTCCTGGTCAGTAACAACCATATCACCAACATTAAGGGACATGGGCAGCTGTGAGCTTCTTGGGGTTAGACCCACAGAAAGAAAACTGCTCCTTAAAGAAACTAACTTTGGCCTTCCGGATAGCCTGAGTGCACTTATTTCTCATTTGCCTGAATGAGAGCCAGTCAGCCTGAGTATGCGTGTGCCGAGTCTTTCGCCAAATGGAATTCTTGAGGTGGAGTAACTCTCCAATATCACGGTCGGACCAGGGGCTGAACCCGTTTTTAATTCTCATTTTTCTTTATGGGGACGTGTTTGTTAACAATAGAACTAAAAATATAAAAAAAGAAGGACCAAGCGTGTTCAGCAGAGGGGGATCAAGCTGATTCTATACCAATTTACAGAGGTCAGGTCATGGAAGGAAGGCTTGCTCAAGTTTTTTAGCAAGTGTCTATGACAAATCAGGACAGGTCGTTTCACTGAACAGCCATTACGAACACAGACTGTAAAATAGTGTTCACTAAGGTCATTCCAGAAAACACCAGACTGATACCTATCAGGATTATTTGTGAAGATAACATCAATGAGAGTAGCCTTTTCTGGGTGTTTGGAATCATACCTTGTGGGATTGGTAATAATCTGAGAAAGATTTAGGGAGTCCCATTGCTTTAGGACTTGGTCAGGTGGTTTAAGCATGTTCCAGTTTACGTTACCTAGCAGGACAAATTCAGACTTAGTTTAAGGGGCCAGTAGAGACCTTAGGGCAGGTAGGGTGCAGGCCGGTGCGTCTGGAGGACGATAACACCCAGCAACAGTCAACAAAGAGCTATTTGAAAGTTTAATGCTTTAAACCAGCAAATCAAAATGTTTAGGGACAGACTTGGTGGAGACAACCGAGTACTGAAGTTGTTCCTTGTTAAAGATTGCCACTCCACCACCTTTGGAAGATCTGTTTTGCCGAAAAAGTTTATAACCAGAAAAGTTAACATCGGTGTTCAAAACAATCTTCTTTAACCACGGCTCAGTAATGACCAAAACATCTGGATTGGAGCTGTGAATCCCCCATAGCCCCTCCCACAGCAGGAAGTAACCAGCTAATCACAAATCAGGGACAACAGTGCTGTGGGTTTGGGAGAATTGTTAGTCCAAGTGGGTGGAAGATAGATTTTAACATTTGAATCATTGTTGGATACTTTTGAAGACCTTTGTGAGACTCAGAAACTTCATGCATGAGGGAGCTGGAAATTCAGCTTGTTGCCATTTTGGCAAAGTGCTCTGGCATTATCCAGCACTGCCACAGAAAATATTCTACTATGTTCATTAAAAGGTATTTTGTATTACCTTGTATTTGTATTGAACCTTTATTTAACTAGGCAAGTCAGTTAAGAACAAATTCTTATTTACAATGACGGCCTACACAGGCCAAACCCGGATGACGCTGGGCCAATTGTGCACCGCCCTATGGGACTCCTAATCACAGCCGGTTGTGATACAGCCTGGATTCGAACCAGGGTGTCTGAGCTGCAGTGCCTTAGACCGCTGCATCACTCGGGGGTACAGCCTTACTGACATGGGTACAATCGTGGAAGTGACTTATTTATCTACAAACCAATAAGCAACTGTCACCCCAGTGCTCTGATTCCCAAGACACATTCCCAAGACCGACACTGTGGATCGCTCCAGGCTTAGAGTATGTCTGAGCTTACTGGCATCAAACTACTGCTGGGCTACAGCACACAAAGGCACGTTTTTTTAAACTCAACTTTAGGAGTCGAACACGTCTGATTGTGCGCACGTCTAAGCTGGTATCTCAGGGCCTGTGTGGGAATCTGGTGTAGCCGTGGTTACCGTCGTGTGTGTCCGTCTCAGTTATCAATGTTCACATCCCTTGAGCTGTCATCTGGCCCTCTTCTTTATGAGGCTCCAGCTGTGTGGACCATGGAGACTTGGACAGACTGAGAAATCCTGCTGTTTCCAAAACAGCTTTGAAATGCCTCTGTGTGTGTGTGTGTGTGTGTGTGTGTGTGTGTGTGTGTGTGTGTGTGTGTGTGTGTGTGTGTGTGTGTGTGTGTGTGTGTGTGTGTGTGTGTGTGTGTCTCTGTGCACGCCTGTGTGTGTGTGTGTTCCTGTCCTTAACTACATATGAGGACACCGAGGTCCGGACCAATACGTACATATCTATTTTTTTAAATGTAGGGACTCAGTTGGGGTCTCAACTTACTGTTGATACAATAATAATACGAGGTAATACGACAAGGTACCATTTCAAAACGTATTTTTGTGCATCGGCAATTTTCCTCTTGTTATATGCCACTCACTGACAGTCAGTCAATTAGCCCGTGTCAGTAAAACATTACTGCACCTGTACATAGCCCACCTATAATTTAGCCCAAACAACTACCTCTTTCCCAACTGTATTTAATTTTTATTTATTTATTTATTTTGCTCCTTTGCACCCCATTATTTTTATTTCTATTTTGCACATTATTCCATTGCAAAACTACCATTCCAGTGTTTTACTTGCTATATTGTATTTACTTTGCCACCATGGCCTTTTTTGCCTTTACCTCACTTCCCACCTCATTTGCTCACATTGTATATAGACTTGTTTATACTGTATTATTGACTGTATGTCTGTTTTACTCCATGTGTAACTCTGTGTCGTTGTATCTGTCGAACTGCTTTGCTTTATCTTGGCCAGGTCGCAATTGTAAATGAGAACTTGTTCTCAACTTGCCTACCTGGTTAAATAAAGGTGAAATAAATAAATAAATAAATAAAAACATTTTTAGATTGGTAGATTAGTCTAGTCAGCTATCCACACTTGTAGTTATCATGGACAAATCCCTCTGTACATATTAAATTCTAGGTTTTAGTCCCGGTGCTGAGTTAATATGAGTTCATGTGTAGCGGCTAATTGTATAGCTTAATAGGCTATGTGTTTTTAGATCGACTGAGGTGAATGGAGCTAGAGCAACTAATGTGATAATGGCTGGGGACATCTCTAAATAGCATTTTTTAGAGTTGTCCGGACCTCACTAAAACTCAGACCCTGGTTACGGCTCTGTGAGTTTATTTCCTGTCAGGGTTAACAGCGCAGACTGCTTTCCAGTCACCGCATGCTGTTTAGACTGAAAACAGCTCTTCAAAGATGGCTCCGTCCCTCAGTATAAACATCTTAATCCCGATGGTATTACCCTACCACCCTGCCTGTCTGTTACACACTCAATATTATGTGCTAATAATTGTCTAACTCATTATTAAACAGTTATAATAGTAGCCAAATGGGAAGGCATTCACCCAATGGAGAACACGCTGAATGTGTGTAGTGTTGTTTATGTGGAATACACCATACGCGCGAACACAGCACCCATCTTGTTGGAGTTGGAGAAGCCTCTCTGTAATGAGCAATAGAATGATTTGGCTCCTGTCTCTGAGATGGTGTGTTCCAATCCTTATGTGGCTCTTCTCAAGTACTTCAGGAAGCAATCACAGCAGGCTTGACTGGCCGGCAGTCTTCGAGAGAAACGCACACACACACACACACACACGCACGCATGCGCACACACGCGCGCACACACTCTGTGGCTTAAGCGGACGAGTTTGACCCTGTTACCCTAGGGCAGTGACACTCTTGGCTGGTTTCCTGTTCGTCACCGTGACACCACTCCTCAGCTCCTATTGTGATTTGGCAAGAACAGGATACAGCTGTGCCCTACTCTTCCTGTGGGGCTCTATAATTCTCTCTTTCTCTCTCGCATCCCTCTTTCTCTCGTCCCATTCGCACTCTTGCACTCTCTCTCCAGATCTCTAGTTTCCTCTGTCTCTCTCCACAATCCCTATCTTATTCTCACTCTCTTTTCTCTTCTCTCTCCCCTCTCCTCCTCCTCCTCTCTCTCTTCTCTCTCTTCTCGCTGATCTCTCCCTGTGGCTCTGTCTTTGGCTGTGGGAAAGATCTGAAAAGCCCAGTGTTTGTTGAAGTTTATTGTATTTCACCTTTTCAACTCTTGTTCACGGCCCTTATTGCTAATATGTGGAATCAATGGTCTTTGTTAAAATAAAAATGGGTTGTTCTATGCAAACCCCTCAAGTAAAATTGTCCGAAATTGGATGACAGTTTAATGTTGTACTATGTATTTCGATTGATTTAACCTGTGTGTGTGTGTGTGTGTGTGTGTGTGTGTGTGTGTGTTCACAGACGGAGTGTGGCAACTTTGTGCGCCTGCTGCAGCCCTATAACCGCACCCACCTGCTGGCCTGTGGTACGGGTGCCTTCCAGCCCATGTGTGCCTATGTGTACGTGGGCCACCGTGGAGAGGTAAGACCGTACTGCATAACACACACAAACACACACAGGCTTTGATGGATGAGTTGACTGGGTATCAGTCACCCTGGTTTTGCTCTGCATACTCTCTCCTTCAGCGGCCGGTATTCAGATGAGGCTGTCTGGTCTGTGTTAGCAAACTCTGACCTTATGCTGATGTGACTCCCATTGACTCCCGTTGACTCCCATTAACTTGGCTGCTTCTTCCTACTCACCGTATTGTAGACCTGGCATATTGTGCCCGTGGCAGCGCCAACTACTCTGTCCATTTCCCCATATATTTGACAGCATTTAATACCTTATACTGTCTAATTGTGCCCAGTCTATGAACACAGTGGTGTCTTTATCACGGTCTCTTTCCCTCTCACTCTCTCTCTCTCACTCTCTCTCTCTCTGTCTAACTCTCTCTCAGTCTAACTCTCCCCCTCTCTCTCTCTCTCTCTCTATCTAACTCTCTCTCTCTCTCTCTCTCTCTCAGTCTAACTCTTTTTCTCTATCTCTCGCTCTCAGTCTAACTCTTTATCTCTATCTCTCTCTCTCGGCATCATCTCAGTCTCTCTCCCTCCCTTACACAGAAAGAGACTGCAGGCTGTAGTCCTCAGCAACGTTCAGTACTCTGGCTCCAGGCTCAGGGCTCCAAGCTGTGGACTCAGGGGCCCAGGGTTGTGCTCCAGAATGCAGCTGCCCTGTGGGGCCCCTGCCACCCTGGTGTGAGGCCCTGTGTAAAGGGCCTGTATGTGGTGAAAGGACCCATTTAAAGCAGGACGCTAGCTAGATCTCCCTCCACAGGGCCCACAGAGCTGCAGACAGTGCCTGTGTACCTCACCCAGCAGGAGGGGGTCAGACTGGTCGTGGAGGGTTGGTGAGGGGGCCAGCTATTGAAGTTGGGGGAAGGAGGTTGTGACACCAACAATGTGTGATATGAGGCAAGGAGGGTATAGCTATAGGCAGGGATTGGAAGAGTGGTCTCTGTGGTGGTCATATTCAGGTTGTGTGTGTGTGTGTGTGTGTGTGTGTGTGTGTGTGTGTGTGTGTGTGTGTGTGTGTGTGTGTGTGTGTGTGTGTGTGTGTGTGTGTGTGTGTGTGTGTGTGTGTGTTGGCTATGTTGGTAGTTAGGGTGGGGGCTGCTGGGTTAATAGTAGGGAGGGTTGTGTGTTCTGCCATGTTGGCCCTCTCTCCACATTCATCATCCTCGTTGCGGTTTGGGTCTTTTGGTTTATGACACTCCATAAAAAATTATCTAGGTCTTAGTTACTGCCTCTGACAAGTTCACAATGACACTGGGAACAATACACAATATATCTACTCAGTTAATGCCAAGTCTTTCTGAACAGGGGCTAATGACTGTTTTGTCAAGTTTACTCTACAGTGGCCTGGAAATATGATGACTTTGCTAAAGTAGACAAATAATTAGGAGAGAACAACTCTGCCATTGCTATTACCTTAGAGAGATTGCAATGTTGCCATGAAAAAAAATAATAAAAAAAAATGAACATTTTGGTCAGAAATATCTAGCAATGCTAACGTTAGCTAGAAAAGTTGGTCAGAAATAGCTAGCAATGCTAACGTTAGCTAGAAAAGTTGGTCAGAAGTATCTAGCAATGCTAACGTTAGCTAGAAAAGTTGGTCAGAAATAGCTAGCAATGCTAACGTTAGCTAGAAAAGTTGGTCAGAAATAGCTAGCAATGCTAACGTTAGCTAGCAAATTCCGTCAGAAATAGAGAGCAATGAAATGTCGTCATGTTTCCAAGCCACAGTAATGCACTTTAGATTAAATCTCTGTCAGAACCCATTGAGCCTGCATTGAGTACAACGCTCAGTCAAAACATTCAAAACAATATTATGATGAAAAACGTGCAACACATGAATAGTGTGTTATGGTGTGAATTGATTGCGGGTTATGTTTTATATATATATATATATATATATATATATGTGTGTGTGTGTTTAGGAGTAAGACCGCCCCTTGTCTCTAGTCTGAGTCATATTGAGGGGAGACAGAAAGCAGCTGACCACAGGCCTATCCTGGGGAGGACTGGAACAGAGATAAAACACCCTGGGGTCCAAAGGTCATCCCACCCACGGCCTGACCTCGAAGGTTCACGACCAACCTCCTCAGAAGCGAGGGAAGGCAAACAGACGAGTGTGTTCCTAAACGAGTTAGTGACTGGTTAAATAAATGGAGGGTTCCCCGTGGTGCTGCCCGCCGTAGGGTGGCATGGACTCCCAGGGTGCCGTGTAGGCTTGGTGCTAGTGACACAAACACACACACGCTGGAGCTAGGAAAATAAAGCCCATTGGAGGAATGACAACATCCAGAGGTTCCAGCCTCTTCCACACACACACACACACACACACACACACACACACACACACACACACACACACACACACACACACACACACACACACACACACACACACACACACACACACACACACACACACACACACACAGAGAGAGAGAGAGAGATAGGGTCTCAACCAGGGCTCATCTTGCTCTCTTTCGTTCTACCTGTATTCTCCTCTTTACCTTCCATTTTCCTCTTTCTATCTCCGTATTGCTCGGTTCCTGTCTCCCTACTGTTCTGACTGTGGTGGTGGGCAACGTGAGGGATGGACAGAGAGTGGAGAGGACAGAGAGTGCGTCTTCCGCACGCTGTCCCGCCTTAAAGAGATCATGAGCGAGGAAGCAAGCTGGAAAAGGAAGGAACGGAGAAGGGAAAAGTTGTAGGTGCAGACAGAAGACAGAAGACTCTTACTTGTAGAGCGAAAGGGAGTGAGAGAAGGAGGATAAAAGAGCTGGAGGATGAAGACAGACACATTGACCCAAGGAGCAGAGAGAGAGAGCAGCTTAGCGTATGTGTGTGTGTGCTAGCGTGCACATGAATATGTGTGTGTGTGTGTCTGTGTGTGTCAGTGGCCCAGGCTCGGTAGTGGGGTGGCTGGGCTGTTTGGCTTGGCAGGGCTGAGTAGAGAACGACCTGGACATTCTTATCAACAGCAGACACGACCAGCACCAGTCTCCTGTCTCTACCATGAGTCAACACAGAGGGAAGGAGGAAGGGAGAGAGAGAGGGGGGTGGTAGAGAGAAAGAGAGAAC